>NC_137582.1:73676420-73876420 GCF_963210335.1 Falco punctatus | reverse complement strand
TTACACCTTAGGTTTTTTCTATTCCTTAACTAGTTTCAGAGTATAAATTTATTCATGCTAAGTCATTTATGCATTCGTCCTCCTGTGCAAAGCACATAATTGAAATTGTATATTTTACATGGAAACAAGCAGTATAAATCCTCTTACACAAGCAGAATAAAGAAAGGTCTACTGATTTCCGCTGGCTGGTCATGCCATTCCCACAGTAACATATAAGTCTGAAACTGTCTCTGTGAAACAATCAAGCTTCCATACAAATGAAGGAACTTGGCTTGTACAGTACTTGAATGGGTTGTATGGTCTTCCTTACGTGCCATTTCCCTTAGCTTCTTCCTCTTCTGCTCTCAGTTGTAACAAAGAAAGGTAGTGATCCTTTGATTCTCTACAGTACTGATGGTCTGCAGGTACCTCCTGGCCTCCTAACAGCAGAACCACCTCTGCTTCCTCAGAAGCAGTAGTTGCCTCCTGCTTCCCCTTAACCTTTTTTGTTGTTGTTGTTCTGCAGATGCTTCTCAATATCTTTGCTCAATATATTGTTTTGAACACAGGAATACTGCAAGAAATGTCTTGTTTATGTTAGGTCTAAATAATAATAGAACAAACCTGCCTTTTTTTCCCCCCTTCCATATCCACCTTTTTCTAAAACTTGCGTATTTCCATACTCCACTGGTATATCTACAAGATGTACATCCATTCTGCTCCAGAGCCAGCACAAGATACAGGAGAATGATACGATGAAGGCTCCACTATCCTTTTGAGAATTCCTTTTATATATGGAGATTTCTCTGCTATAAGATACAGTACCTGCACTAGATGCTATGTGGTTTAAGCACAGAGATAAGGAGAGGGAAGTGTGACCAAATACACTTGCACCACACAGGAGATGATTATTCCCCAAGGGAACCCTTTTCCTCCTTTTCTTTCTGTAGCAATTAGAATAAGTTTGGTTTAGTTGACAATAGTGTTAATGTTAGTGTTAAGGTCAATATGCATGACCTTAAGTTAACTCTATAGGATAAGGGAATAGTCTAGTTACAAGAATAAGGAAATAACTTCAGCATAAACAACCTGTCAATCACTGAGAAACTTGTGAACGTGTGGAGACTCTTCAAAAGGAGCAGATTGTGAGCACCAGCAACAGCGAGAACTAGTTTTTGGCCACCAAGTTTAAGAACAAGACAGTCAAGAATCAGAGGTTTTCCACCTAGCCTGTACACTCAGGACAAGAGTCTGGACGACCCCTCAGCACTGTACCAGGGTTTGAGACCATTACTTTGACCTCTGGAGATGCTTGAGAGAACAAGGGTGCTTGTAGCTACAGGGAATGGGTGATAACGGCTGAAACCATCCACTTTCTTCTGTATTATGCTGTTTCTCCCACATAACAGGGAAGTTGTGTAATTCATAAAATTTCATTATGTATGTTTTTAATTAAACATTAAAATGTTTTGGTATTCAAACACATTGTCATTCCATTTTAAACCAAGACAGCTTAATTTCAGCATAATTTTTTCTCTACCACCAGGTAGTCACCATATTCATGGAAATTTGGTGACTGCATGATATATGATAACAAGTATTTAATACTATTATGACTGTGCCACGCAAAGGGAAAACTAAGAGCTGTATACACCCTTGACCACCAGAATAGGAGACTGAAAAGAAAAGGCAGAAAAAAACCCAGAATTTTTGTTTCCGTCGAGAAATAAAAAATCAGATCTCATAGGATAAGAAAGTAGAACCAGAAACAGTATGCCTTTTATTCCAAGTTCTAACTGTTATTACCATTGTGGCATATGGTAAAGATGAGAAAATGTAATCAGAACATTTTTAAGAACAACAATTCATCAACTACCATCCCACCAGCTTCTCCATTCCCCAAAATGTTTTTCCACTTAGTATCCCCTCCTGTGTGGTTAATTATAAAATTGTAGCATGCTTTCATATAAATAATTTGTTCATGCAATTTCATACAAATATTTTCTTTTACCTTTCTATGCTGTGGAAAACTCATTTTTTCCAGAACTAAGTCATTGATTACTACTATACAGGCCTGCCTGAAAACCAAATGAAAAGACTTTTTGCTTGACTTCTATAGATTCTAGATGAAGTTTTTAATTGTTCAGACATCCTCAGCGTGACTCAAAAATCATTATCAGAGAAAGAATATGTTTTCATAGTCATCTGTTCTTACTACAAGTGATTTCTGTGTTGTAAATGTCTATGGTATAATAAGCAACTTACCCAAGAAAGTATTTACATATGCTAATGTAAAGTAATTAAGCTGTCCATTCCTTTCTAGATCACTTTCTACCTCCTCCAAACTTAAATATAAATCTAAAATGAAAAAAAAAAAAGGCTGCTGCATCCTGTTGAAACATGTAAGAGTACCACTAGGACATAGATTTTGCATTTTCTGTTGTTTATTTCTTGGCTAAAACAGTTTGAAAAGTTACTGTATGCATTTGAAAAACAATGAATAAAAGAATTTGCTATAAATTAAAAGGGCTGACCAGTTCTTCAGGAACAGCCAAAGAAGATAAAATAACTATTATAGAATACAGTGAACAAAAAAATGAAGTCTTGTTTATATTTAGCTGGAGCCAAGAACATGTTTAACCTTTTCAAGTGATTAAGATCAGCCCCATTTTTGTTCAATCACTTCTTATGTATTTATGAATTTTAAGAGGGGAAAAATAGAGGAAAAATCTTTTCTATCATATCAGATATATTTCATACATAAGCTTCAGATACATGCAACTCATATTAGGACTTATTTGTTCAACTCACTGTTGTTTCATTCTATATATTTAGAATAAAATACTGCTGGGTTTGTTTCTTCAGCTGAGGTAGCATTAGAGAAGCTGAAAACCTGCTTTACCTCTAGGATCTCTGTTAAATTCCTGTATGTCAGCTGACTGGACAATTGCGTAATTTGTTTCTCTAAGAACCATAGGCTGGATAGAGCTTTATCAAGTCCAGGAAAGATTCATGTTGACTACAGAAGGAATTCGCCTGGGACTTAAAATTTCAGGTAGTGGCTGTGGGGATGGTTTAAATATACCTTTCATGGCCTTCTTTATGAAGGCATTTTCTGGCAGTCCATTGGGAGTATTTATTCACTAAAATTCCTGGAGCTTGGCAAGCATGAAAACATGGTATTAAATGTAGAAACTTTAATTTTCATCTCATTAAAAAAACCTGAATTGAATACTGATTATATAAAATGAAAGAAAGGTTGCTTGTCACAGTCATGTTAAGCCACTAAGATTATGCTATATTTATAAAAATAGAACTTGTTCATTTAATATATAAGCATTAAACATTTATTAGCTATTGGCTTTATGGAATTGAAGTTTCTTTCAAAAAAGAAAAAAAAAGGCAGGGACAAAAGAAGAGAAAAAGGAGTTTTACTTCATTGCACAATATGAAAAAAAAAAAAAGCACAAAGATATTCTCTTCTTAAAGTGAGGCAGGTGTGCAGTCACAGTTTCCCTTTTAATGGCAGGTGATGATCTTCAGGAAATACAACACTTCCTTCTAAATAAGATAATCCAAACACAGTGAAGAGTAGGCACTTAGAAAGACATTTGTTTTATTCTGGTGTTACCTTTCCATCTCACTGTATGTTGTGATTGTTCAAATATGTTGGATATTCCTCAAGGCAAACACTAACATCTGCTCTTGCAATCCTTTCCCAAGAACAGACATTAGGAATTTCAGTGAAGATTTTCCCCAGGGAATGGCTTCACACTTGGGGCCAGGATGGAGTTAGATAATTTAGGGCCTGATCTACAATGTGTGGAAATCCAGCAGAACTGAGAAAGGTTCACCAACACTTCACAACTGGTCTCATCTTGCATCATTCAGAGTAACAAGAGCTTTTATTGTTGACTTTAATCAGAGCAACATCTGGGCGGGTATTAAACACAAAGTTTATACTTGTGGAAACTCCTTGGGATTTCCCTCACTCACAGGAGCACTCTCCAGGCTTCAGTGGGATTATGTATATGATAAAGACAAGCAGAGCTGGCCTTTAAAAGACAATTTTTTTAAACCTTAAAATCAATATTGTTTAATTGGAAGCATGAATTTCCCCTTTTCCTTTCAAAAGCTCACTTGGCTGTAAATTCAAGTGTGGAAATAGTCTCCATTTTGGGGGATTAGCATTGTGTCAGCAGAAGTGGTTGATCCTTTTTTACCTCCTTTTTCTAATGCCACTACAATTGCGAGCTCAAGAAAATGTCCTTTGCTGCACCATAAAATAATTGGTTTTTTCTTTGCACAGCACCTCTTTTAATTTTCAATATACTCTTAGGTGTATTAAGAATACATTAAGAATAAAGACTCAAAATATTAAAAACAAAGTTAGCAGCAAAAGTGTGTAAGAGTAAGAACTTCTGTTTATTGTAAGTGTCATGACAGTGCCATGTGCTGTTTTTTTCATTTCTCTTTTCCTGTTTGTAGGTTGGCATGCTTTAGCTCCCCTAGATGAACAAGATAATTTGTGTGACATGTTGATTGCTGTCACTTGAAAAGCGGAGTATTTAGCTTTTAAACATTCTGGTATCTCTAAAAAGTCTCTCAGACAAATAAGCAAACAAGCACACCTATTTATCAAATTATCTTCAAACTTCTAGCTCTTCAAGATCCTTTTCATACAATTGCAGGCAAACATGCATCTCTTAATGCACATACAGAAAAAAATCACTAAATCATAGTTAATATGCTGTTATCTCTTTTCCTTTTTAACGACAAGACTGCAAGTCTGCATTTCAAATAGTTTGTTTTACTGATTTTTGTACTATTCAGTGACATCTACAGGTTATGTAATTCACCTGAACAGTATTGGCTATTATTTGTGCCTCAGATCAAAGATTAGGATGATTACAGATTGTAACTTTTCAATTGTACAGAATTATTCCAACATAGTACAGAACTGGTGATAAGCCAGTCACTAACTAATTTGGTCAAATTTGGTATTGGTATTATTTTGTGAAGTCACTGACATACTATCATCTCTCATTTCGTTTGCCAGTAAAACTAGCAACAATGTCACCAGCCACAATAAATGGAGGAGATTGAAAAAAAATTCTTCAAGAGCACTGCGTACGCCTGGGTCAGTTAAACAGACTATTAGTTCCATCATGTCAGTGTTTGACAAGAAATGCTGGTTTAAACTGTATGAAGCTGTTACAGGTGATGATGGTCCAGAGGCAAGTGACTTCCATGTTTCCAGCAGAGGACAATAGCCATGAAAATTCACATCACCCCATGCAGTTCTGCCTTCCTGCAAGACTGCAGCATGGAACCACATGCTGAGATTTTGCCCCATGTTTTCACTATATTTTATGAGCAGTATAGAGTCAGTTAAAGCTGGAAGTCATCAGGATCTAGGCACTGTTTCTCTGACTTTTCCTGTGTGTCTTCGTCTCCTGTTCTATGAAGTATGGCTGCAATTCTCTCCGCAGATTATAAACAAACTATAGAAAAGCAGAATTTTAGCCACCTTAAAAATTTAAGGGACCAACCTGGCTGCTGAGTCCCACTCTGTGGTGAGAAAGTGATTTGTCTTGTCTAATGAGAGAGATATAATGTGGCTGGCTTGAACCAACACCATTTTGAAGCTGCCTGTCTCCACTGATTACAAAAGGAGGCCAAATTATTGCCTTGAACAATTCATCTTACTTGTAGCAAGGAGAGGTGAATTCCACTCAATTCATTTATGCAAAATGATCTGAGAGTTTTAGAAAGCAAGCCATCTCTTTTATGCCTTTGAGAAACTTGTAGTGTTATTAGAAAAATAACATTTTCCTTCTTCAAAAGGACACGGTTATAAAAGAAATGGGTAGGCATTTTCTAATTCTTCAGAATTTCTTTATGCAGGTCTTTTAGAAATGAGACAAAGTAAGTCTAATACGTTTCAAATGAAAACATCCTGAAGGGGGTGGTTTCCATCTAGAAAAAAAGTAATTCTTCTCTTACTGCAATAAAGTTGCCAAAATGGGCTATATTTCAAAAAATCACACACACACACTTATAAACCCTGTCAGTATCATTGATAAGATGCCAAGCACACAGTGGGTTCCTCTTTCTCTCTTTCTCCCAAATACCTGCAGACTCACAAACACAGGCACAGAACAACTACATTGCTGCCTTCACCTTTAGCAAAATAATTCTTCCCAGTCTTGGCCCTCAGCCACAACGCGCTAGAAAGGATCACACAAGAAATGCACTCATGCTGCTTTCTCACATAACATTTGTGCAAGACACCTCTGAAAATAAGCTTATAAGGTATCAGGCAGGCTTGGAAAGTATCTGCACTCTTAGGAGTATGAACTACTTGCTCTTACCTGCGTAACGAACAAACAAGCTGGCAAAAAGACCACATATCCCCCATGCAGATTTGGAAAATCCCTTGTAGGTCAGTAAACCAATTGAACACCACTAAACTAATAAAATACCACACAAGGAAATAGCTCCATTCCTTCACCTTGCAGGGACTTGGCTGAAGGAGAAATAAATTATGACTTGCATGTTTTCATGATGTTCGTTTCTAGCTTCTGTGAGGAAGGCAGTGACATATTTTTAGCCTTGTTAGTTGTTCTGACTATGCTGAAATTAGAAGATTGCTTTCTGTGTATGTTCATTTTCTCCTGTAGTCTCATGATGTAGTGTGATTAAATGTGTTTTTCTAAAAAAAAAAAAAATAATATCTTTTTGGTTCTTTTTATGTAGTTTGAAATTATTTTTATGTCATAAAAATTATCTTTGATGTTTTGAATTCTTTGTTCATCCCTATAAGGCCTTTGTAAGTTATTGTTTTCTTAAAAGCTTTCAGCATGAAAGCCTTAAAAAAACACATGTTGGAAGTGGAATAATGGTAAAGTGTAAAAAGTTACAAAATACATCAAGCAGCACAAGTGAATAATTTCATCTACAACTGCACACTTTTATGGCTTATTCAATTGCTTCTGATTATCACAGTGTCTCATTTCCAGTGTTTCTCTCAAGTCCAATGACACAAAAACATACTCTGCTCCATCCTGGCTTGGGTGCTCACAGCAAGCACTCAGTGACAGGCCATTCTCAGCTGCTCCTGGTCCCCAATAATTAGCCTGCTATGGCAGCTACCTCTTGTGGTTTTGCCTGTGAGAGACATTTGACACAGCAGACATCAGAGGGATTTTTCAGGAGGCTCTTGTGGCGTCCGAATGGCTCTTAATTAACCACTTAGGTATCCTCGTTCACTCTCCTGCTTGGCACTTTCCAAATGGTAGGGGTTGCACTGTGGATCTAAACACCGGGGAAGCACGCTATCAAAAGATCTTGTAAATGAAGGCTTGTGTAAATTATTTTTAATGATTCCCTCCTGGCACATCATTATGTTTGTAGTTACACACAGGCACTTCAGAGATGGCTCATCTTCCGTAAGGTCAGCTGCAGGACCACCATAACTAGCTGCAGTCAGTAAATGGCTTATTAATTAGCACAGTGATTTTACATTGCTAAGAGCTCTGATGTATGGAGCTAGAATTGTAATTGTGTAGGATTGAAATAATAAGCCATCTCAGGGCTCCTTATGCAAATTACCATATTATAAAATCATTACCTATCTAAACACTGAGTTTTAATAAGAATTACAATGATGAATTTTATGATAATTGACACTCAAATTTTAATCTCTTGGATTTTTATCATTTTGGTGGTTAAAGTGTGTTTCTAATTAAATGTTGCTTAAAATGCAAAGGATTGCTTAACAATTCTATTCAGTTCTTCTAGTTCAAATCAGGTTATTCTCTTTGGTCATAGAAGATGGGCCTTCTTAGTAATAGGTATATGACATTATGTATTACTCGTAGAGTAAGATGTTTAATCTTTCTTTTTTTCAACAATTATGATTTTGATGGCACTGTATTGTCAACTGTGGGATAGAGCATAGTGCGTGTCATTGGGTCTGACTTCCATAATAAAAATGACTCAAAATAAGGAATTAAAATCTAGGGAAGATTTTGAATGCTTATGACATTTATTAGATTATTTTCCTTCTTTATTTGTAATTCCAAAGGTTTTAAACAGAGCTCTGATAGTTTTAATCTTAGAAATACATGCAAAGCTAATAAAAGCATGCACATTTCAAATTATGATTTATAGCATAGTACCAAATACCTAAAACCAATAGATCATTAAAATTTCACAATTTTATTTGCAGTCAGATTTTATTTGCATATTACTATGTTTGTTTATTTTATAACATTTTTCTTCTGTGGAAATAACTACTTTGAAGTAAATGCATGAGCAATAAATCTGGAAAAAGGTGTTTTGGGTAGAGGCATAAAACATCAGTTTGAATACAACTTAGCTCACCACCTACCATAAGACCTTACAATGCTCAGAAATTCTCCAAAGAACAGCAAACCATATTCATTAACTTGTTACCACAATGAAAAGAAAATTCTGGGAACTGAAAAAAGTTTTCTCCTATGAATCAATCAAATACAGAAAAGAGTATGGCATTGAGGAAGTAGTCTACTTCAAATGAAAACCAGAAAATCATTTAAATAATGGCTGTACCAAATCAGACCAAAAGTCCATCTGAAGGAGAACTTTTTTCTCTAGTAATGACCGAAAATGTGTGCCTTCACAAGAGTAGGAACAGAGAAAAAAAAGGTGTGCTATTTCTCCTGGGTAGGCTTCAAGTCCTTGACTATTTGCAGCTCAGGAGCCATCCTTACACAAATACGGCTTCTCTCTATTAGCAATCCTCAACACACTTCTTCCATGAAGTTCAGCTACTGTCCTTGGAATCTTGTAAACCTTTATTACCCACAATTTCCTTTGGCAAGGAGCTGTACATATCTGCCAGTTATTGCACATCCTTTTGTGTGTTTTGAATGTGGGTCCTTTAAATTTCATTGGATAGATTCCTGTACTTGTATTGAAAAAGTAAATGAGAAACAAATTTCTATCCAGACCCTCCATGTTGCCAATGATTTTGTGGGTAATAGAAAAATATGTTGATTCTAATACAAGCTAAGACTGCAAATGGAAAAACAATGTACAAATTCCCATAATCACTGTTCAGATTTTAAGACAAATTACTACAGTCTTTCCAGTTTCACACAAGGTCATTTTATAATGGGTGGGTACAATTTGTAGACACTTTAAATAACTAAAATGTATCAATACCTGTGGTATTGCCAAAGTATTGAAAGATGGAAATACTGTGAGACCTGAAAATCTCACCTATTCCTATGACTTTCAGCTGTCAAACAAATGACAATAGCATAATATAATGTCCTGATACTTTCTGCCAGATTGTTTCATTGGAGATGTTGGGAGAAGATTCAAATTGACATTTGAAAACAAAATGCATAGCTCAAAAGTGATTGAGTTTTTCTGTGATACAGAAATTTCTTGCAATAAGCCTAAATAAAAAAATGTGAAAATGATAATTAAAGTGTCTACTCTTAATAACCATCTACTGTCCTTCTTACAGTTAACCTTTCCAGGAACTCCCTTCATGCTGTTCCACCACTGAAAGGAGGTATAAGAATTAATGGAGATGGACAGTGACCATCTGGTTTCCCTGGTTTTGTTTTAAATTGTACTGCAAAACTGCAATAACAGGTCTTCATGTTACAATATATTACATGCAATGACCACTCACGGACTTCTCATTCATCAAATGCCTTTCTTCCGTCATAAGTCAAGCCTACAACAGCCGTGGCCGTGAAAAAAAATTAGAAGAGCAAATGTAAACTAGTCTGTTAGCACCTCAGCACACACCCTACTATGGGCTGCCATGCATTGTGAGGCATGTAATGTGATAAAAACAACAGCACAGATGTAGGATCTTTATTCTACATTACAATAATTTGTACTTTTTTTTTCTTAGAATTCCTGTATTTCCAGCAAAGAACATGCAAATTCAGTATAATATATACATCTACAAAGCAATCTTTGCTACATATATTAGCTCATGATTGTCTGATTGAATTGGACTACAGTTCTAAATCCACTTTTAAACAAATGTATGGCAGATATTGCTTATACAGATGGTCTAGTTACATGACTGGGAGGAGGCCAAACAGTAAAGAAAAAGCTTATATCCAGATCTCATGAATTTGTTAATGAAAAGACAGAGCACACCCATTAGTTTTGTCACTGAGTCTGGGTTTGGCCAAGGACAAAAGTTACTGCACGTGGCCCCACATGAAACCAGGGAATTTTAAAATTCAGTGAATGGTAATAGATTCCTAAAATTGATAAGATTCATGGGCTCCTGATAATAAATGTTACCTGCCTGGAAAAAGGGTTCAGGTGGTTTTCAACACATACTGTACACACAAATCTTTTTTTTAAAGAAGTAAATCAAGCTTTCACATGTGAATCTTTAAAGAGATAATTCTTGTATGAAACTGCATTTCTCTTTGTGTGCATAAATATATAATGTATAAAAGCTTGTTCCAAGCTGTAACTGAGCAGGGCCAAAACCTGGTGCTTCTGTATGTTATATTGGATAATTTATAGAATTCTGAATAGCACTGAACTACAGAGTTTCATTCATACTTTTTTCTTGTTTTTCTTGAAGTTTTATTTTGAGTCTGCCACAACCTTATGTTTTGACAGCTATAAAATATTACTTAGGAAGGGGCAGCAAAAGCATTACCATTCACTTTAAACCAAAATGCATACAATTGTTGTTACACTTTAATGACTGCATTTGGCAGAGAGGAGCGATTAAACCAAAGCCAGACAACTACCAAACTGTCTTTCCTGTGGTTTTGCTACTTTAATTCTACTTTACAGTCATCCAATGGTACATTCTCTTTACAATCTTTTAAACATTCCTCTGTGATTTTTGGTATGCTGTGCACACTAGAATGCAATCAACATCTGCTAATTTCTGTCCATTAAATGTATTATCATAACACACAAGCATGATGTTTTATTTGTACGGCTGAAATGAGATTTATGACCCATAATCCATCATCTTCCTGTCATATTTTTATATGTTGTCTATTCAATCCCCAGGACAGTTTAGAAAGCTTAAAGTAAAACTCTGCTTAAGTTATAGACCAGCTGCTGAAGCGTCCAGCTGAAGAGGTCATTGTGCTTTATTTTTGCTGAATCTAGCAGGAGTTGCTCATTCTAAGCCAAGCATAATACAACATGGATGTACCCAGAAGTTTACAGTTGAACTACCATGTCTAAACTTTCTAGCAGGCATTTCTTCTGAAAATATCATGCTGCAACAGATAATGATTAGAAAACTTGGATCTGGTTATAGAAAAAAGTAAATCATTAATAAATATTGGAACTTATTTTGTGTTCGATTAAAAAGAAATTCTCACTAATATTGCATGAGTAAACATAGGAAACATATTTTTGGGAGTTGTGTTTTCTTAACAAGGGATTATATAATTTGAGTTTAAATCACTGGCTTGTCTGAGAGTCTACTTTTTTTTCATTTAAAAATGCAGTTATCTTAATATTATTTTTAAAGTTTTGGCATAAAGTATGACTGCTCAAGAAGTGGCTGTATTTTATTGTATTTTCATAAAAGTCTGACTGACAATTTTAAGTCTACCATCATGAATAAATAAAGATTAATAATTTTATTTGCTACACAGACCAAGGTCTTTTGCAATCAAAACTTGGCTGTCACCATTTAATGTTCCAGCTGTACAGGATTCCATAACAGTGGGTAGTCTAATATATGATATGTGCAGCAATACCTACACATATTTTGTAAACTGAGGATGGAGTTTCAGAGTGGATTTTGAGTTTTCCTTACTTGAAATAATAATTTAAAAAAAAGTCCTTGTAATGCAACCTGTATCTCTATTTTCAATATTATCAATATATAATCGTGGTAGATATTAATACATAGGAAAAGAATAGAACTCACCTTTTTAATATGATGTGGAAATTAATCAATCTATTAGAAATGGAAGAAAAGTGAGAAGAAAATAATTTATTTTTGTCTTACTCCAGGTGACACCCAAGTGCTCAGTCAGCATGAACTGTAAAGAAACACTCTTTATAAAGGAGTAAATAAATATGAATGGAGACCATAGCTTGGAAATGGAGAGATGTATACAGTAACTCAGTCATGTCCATTCATCTCACATTTCCTCCTCAAGAGAAAGAGAGATAGAACACCCATCGTTAGAAACGTGCACTACAAAAGAAGTAATTGTAAGAAAACTTGTAAGCATGAAGAGTAAGCCTTAGAAGAGGGGGAAGGCTGAGTCACAAACTTTGTGAAGTGTTAGAAGCACAAACTGTGCTCAAAGCAACCAAAGAGAATCCTGAATTAGAGTAAGAGATTAGAATAATCTAGGATTTATTTATTTATTTTTTGTTTTGTGTGTTAACTTATTTATGGAAAATTATTGTTTTATTTCTTATTCTTGCCATTAACTAAGCCAGCATGGAGTGAGCTGATAAACATGGTGTTTCATGCCCAAAGGAGTAATTAACATACCCTAGACTGGTTAGACTAATGTATTCTTTACACAGATCAAGAAGTAACAAGAATCTTTAAGATACTCCTAAAATGGATAGGGTAAATCTCTTTCATACTGGTAGTACTGGGGTCTAGTCCTCTGGTGAGTGTTTCTTAGGAGTGTTTGCCAGAGCCTTCTGGCAAGCAGAGCAGCAGAGCAAAAGCCTAAGACTTGAGGGTAGTTATAACTACTATGAGTTCTTGTGAAAGACTGGCGAACACAACTTTTCCCTAACTTCATAGTCAACATTACCGCTAGATTTGAAATTAAAAAGATATATTCCCCAGAAAATTAGCGAGGTCCTTCAGTTTTCTCACACTTGTGCTTCATCTCCTCTCACTTCAGGCCACCTGTTAAGTCCTCTGTCATTCCCTGCCTGTACCTCATGCATTAATGATAACAGTCTCTTGTTTGGCACCTACAGAACACAAAAGGCCAGTAAGTAGGAAGTTTTGTTCTTCATTCTGATTTACCAAATATAGTGTGACTGTGTCAAAAGGAATATATAGCTGTGTCTAGGAGGAATAGAAATACCTATGATTATACAAAGTCAATAAAGAAATCTTTTGGGAATAAAACATTTTGAAACTTAGTCCTTTTAAAACAGAAACACCCTACCACCAATTCAAATTTGCAATTCTCGAGGTGTTTTGTTGTAACTTTTGTTTTGGTAAGAATTAAAAAAAACAGGTGAATGTAAACTTTCTTATGTGTTCCTGTAGCAAGTTCTCCATCCAATGATAGGACAAAATCCATCACAGATTTTTCAAATATCAGCTTCAGATCTGTTTCTGTGCCTCTCTTCCTGCATCTCTTTCATTCACATAGCTAGGACAACTTGGAGAGGTTCCTTTTCCAGACAAGCACCAGCACCAGTATGGTACAAACTGTGCTGATTATCCATTTACCACTATAATATGCTGCCATCATCTTATCAAAGAACTTGAGAGGAAGCACCATTTTCAATATGTTTTATGACTTTGTCAGAGGTAACTGATTTCTTGAAACAAGGGAAAAGCATTTCCCCAACTTGTACCTTTCTCGTACCAAAGTCTGACAATAAAAAATGAAGGTGCTTAAGCTATTAGAAGAAGTCCTAGGGAATTTTCAAAATAGGAAGTTTTAGCAAAGCTAATTGACAGAGGTCATTGGCAGCAGTCCTTGCCAGCCTTTAATAATTTTGCTTGATTGTGAATATTAAAAACAAGAGGACAACTCAAAAGAACACATATTATGGCAGCTGAGGACCTGTAGTGCAAAACCAATTTTTCCTAAGTTTGGGGGGGGGGGGGGGGGGGGCAGGGGGGAGAAAAAGAAAACCCTCAGTGATCTTCAGAGAAAATATGTTTATTCTCACAGAAAGCTAATTTTTCTATCTAAATTTATAAGAGGTTAGAAAATAGATTTCACTGTGGGAACTGGCTGCACACTTAATTATGTACTCCAAATACTTGTTCCCTCATGAGTCAATCTTTTCTCACAAGTCAGTTCTTCTTTTTTGACTATTTTTGCTGCTGTTTTCTGCAGTCCTTCTAATTTGTCAATAACTTTATGGTATGGAGATGCCCAGAACCCTATATAGTATTACAAACAGCACAGACCAAATGTTGACTCTTATAGGATGTTTCTTATTTGATTAGAATTCATTGTTAGTTTTGCACGTAACTTACTCTGCAAATTCATTTATATAATTATGCATCACCATTCATACTTTAAGTTTCTCTCCTATCTTTTTCTAGGTTGTTTCCTAGTGTTTCGAATAATTGCTGTATGTTTGTCTTTGATTGCTAGTTCTGTTGAGATTTGTTTGCTTTAAAAAATAGTAATTACTAGGACCTTGCATTTTCTGTTGCTATTATGTCCTAAAAGGCCTTACATTGAAGTCACGCTAACTATTGACTCTATGTCAAGTAAATTTGTAAGTTCTGATTTTATAATTTTAACAACTCTGTTTTTTCTTTGAAATAGATTTCAGAAAGTAGTTAAAGAAAATAATGACCTGAGGTACTATTTTTATCCTCCTGCTCTATTAAGAAAACTATCACTGGATTGAACAGGTAGGTACATGGGTTTTGGTCATTAAATGTTCATTCAACCTTAGAAAAAATGTTGCACTGTCCATTGCTGGATTAGTGCTGATATTGTTTCTTGGAAGAGGAGAACTGACAAAAGCAACTTTTATATAACCTCCCCCAGTAAACTTCAGTTGGGAGTGGTTTCACAGGACTTGAGCAGAAGAGGTTGCTTATGTGAGCGACTTTCTCTGAAGACCAGTGTATTACCCTTGTAAGACTCCTGGTTTTAGGATGAAGATTGTAAAGGTGTGTGGGGCAGATATTAAGTCAAGGTGATATGTTTGTGTAAATGATGTACAGGCCCACCTGCCTTCTGTTTCAAAATTCCTAGTACTGCTGTACGCATTTGTTGCTGCTGCCGTGTCTTGCTTTGTTTGCCATTCCTAACAAAGTTAACACAGTTTTTATTCACAGATATCTGTGTCTATCCTCTCTTCGGTACTGCTGCTTATCTGAAGCAAAAATATATAAGGAGATAGCCAATGGGTGATAGACAGTGAGGCATTTTCTTCTGGGTGACCATAGTATGTTTACCTGAGCAACTAAAAATACTGAGAAAATGTTCCTCTGCTTACAACCTAATTTATTCTAGAGCTGTGCGGCTGTTTATAAATCCTTTTCTGAGCTATGGATCTGGCCCATCATAGATGGTTTTCATTATGAGGATCACACTGTGTGATCATTACCCCATATTCTGCAAATACAGAATTGTTACATTTTTTCAGATTATGATACCACTGCACATGGAATTATATGTGAAGAAGTTACTGGTGGAATTTAATTTTCCATTGGTCATGTGTGTGCACACTGTCATCATTGCCAGCATCATATGCATATGGCCTTTGCACAGCTTTCACTTTTGTGAGTAATTTAATTCCTTGATGACTTCACACTTGTTCATTAAGTTCATAAAAGACATGCCAGCCTTCTGCTTTCCCATCAGTGCTAAATTTGATCAGTCAAAACAGCTTCACAGTAAACAAGTCTTTGAACCACTGGAAGGGTTTTTTCTTCTTCTTTTGACTGGGCAACAAGGATATGTAACAGAGCACACAAACTGGTGTGGTTTTTTTATTTGTTATTAAAAAAAAATTACACTAAGAAAATAGCCAAGCTTCAAATCTTTAATTTCACCTCTATTGAGTATTTGATCCACAGAACCCTGTGTTTCAGAAAAGAGACATTCTGAGACTATATTTTTAACATGAATTAATTAGGGGTTGTTTGAAGAGCAGAACCTTCTTGATCTATTTTTTTCAGTTTCTTTTGTATTTATTGTAGTAAAGATATTTAAATGTAGTAATTCCTTAGATGATGTACTACTGGCATTCAGTGAGTAATAATAACAGCTAATCTTAAAGAACAGATTATGCCTGAAGATACTATTACTCAAGAGTTTTCAGGACTTCCATCCCTATTATTGTTTGTCATTTCTAACGCATCCTTTTGTTTATTTATTAGGTTGCTCCATGCCAAACTTGTGATAAGTATTGTAAAGCAGTACCAAAACAATAGCTGATGTTTAATGAAAGAGCTACAAATCCATTGGCATGGACTAAGAAGCACTTTTTGGTTCATGATACCTCCTGTGATACCTCTTCTTCACCCAGCCAAAAAAATTTCTTCTTCTGGATTCTTCGGTTGTCTTTTCTAGTATTTACAATGCCTAATATGACACATCTTATCCTCCTAGCAGTGACTAATCTGTGGAACATGGACGGATCTTGTATGTACATATCTGTGGGTGTTTTCATACACAGCTATATCTGGGTAGCCAAAATCACCTCATGATACAGTGCCAGGAAATTAGCATAAGCCAAGAAAATTGGTTAAGGATATTTTTCAGTCTCATTCTTTCTCATTTTTGTGGTTGGCTCAAACCAAATTTTGTCTATTTTCTTCTCTCTGTGAATAATTATTAAAAAAGCTTTTCTGCATTCTGTTGCCTAAGTAAACCCTGTTAGTGTTATATCTTTCCTAGCCTGGCTTCCTTTTCTAATCCTTTTGCATGTGGTTTTAACCACTGCAAATGTTACTTGCTTCCATCACTTGCAAATGTAATCCTGTATGGTTTTGAACTGTACCTCAACAGAGTTTATTTATTTATCACTGGTTGGAGGACTGATAAAATATACCAAGAGAAGAACACAGATGCAAAAGGAAAAGAGCTGCTGTTTCCAAGACATGTTATTGTGTGTTTTAACCAACCACAGATTTACAATTAATATTAAAATATACAGCAATTTCTTTGACCATCCCTAGCAGAATAACAGACAGGGAGTTATTTAATCAGAGAAATTATTATAAAATAAGCTTCATTAGATATATAAATATAAATCACATCACCACAGATTGTTTTAAAGTGGTTATCCCAGGGGTTTCAGAAAGACTAAATGATGAGAAAGGAAAAAGAAAAAGGGCTTGGAACGAGTCCCAAGAGACTACTTTTGAGTGCTTTCAGTTTTACATTATTACATTATATTAAACATATTGAAAAAACTATAAAGACTCGTGAACTTGTGACAAAAGTAAGGTGACAAGATCTTGCATTATTTTTCAAGTTTTTTCAGTAGTTGACATTGACTTTGTAAGATATTTAATGTATTTATGACATTTTTTAGTTCTATATAATAAGACATACTGGCTAGACTTTTTACAAAATCTTACATAATAGGTACTTATGTACTGGTTAGATGGGGCTAATTATAGACAACAACAATAATTGCTTATTTTATTTCATCATGAATTCAAATTAGGATAATACTGAATAGAAATGTTGATTAACCTGAGACACCTGTTTCTTGAAAGAAATTGTAACTTTTGCTATAATCATTCTTATTAATTTATTTATTTGCTTGCTTACTTCTAAACTTTTCTGTAGTATGTTCTGGAAGCATGTGAAAACATAGCATGTGCAGAGTTTGCTGTCATAACAAGACTGAGAATTGAAACTTAAACTTCTACAATTTTTGGCTGGCTCAAATGAGAAGATAAAGATTGTGGTTACCAGGAAGGATGAAGAAAAACAGATAAATAAATTTTAAGAGAGTGAGAGGTTATATTCTATTACAAAAACAAAGGACAAAACCTAACTCTTGCTATATCAAATAGACAGATAATATTAACAAAAATTAATCATGCCATCCTATTAAAAGCTCATCTGAACAGGTTGAATAGATCAATAATATTGCCATTTGACAGTAATCAAGAGTGATTTTTTCAGAATTAAAAATTAAATGAATGGCATGGCACAGTCATATCTATCCTACAAAGATTATTTCAAGCTTAAAGAAATATTTTTGCATTTTGTTCATACATGGCTGATTTCTCATGTTAGGAATTTATAAAGAGTAGTTCATAGTGGTTTCTTGGGGTGTAATATTTAAGAATGTAATCACTAATATAATATATTTATAGCATGAATGTATAACATTGTCATAGGCAGGAATGAACAGGAAATGTACATGAAGCTTCCAGATCAAATGCGGCAGTGTGTCCCAGCACTGCCTGCTTTGTACAGTGGTACCAACAGCTGTCAATAAATCATGCCAGTCTACATGAAACTCCATCAATCTGCATGAAAACCAAACCAAAGTTGTGATATAAATGGAAGATAACCCAATCATTTAAGAAAAAGGAGGAAATAAATTTCCTTCTTTCTTTCTAAAACTGATGTTTTAGTAGCAGAATAGCTCATCAGCATATTTTCCTGAACTGTTGTTGAAGCAAAAATGTAACCACTTCAAAAAAATTCTTAGTTAGCAAAGGGGTGTGAGAAGTTAGTTATACAAGCACTGAGCTAGAAAGTAAGTAAGAAAGAAAAAGGTTCTAGTGCTTAAATTAAGCCTAACTCCAAAAATTGTCCACATTTTATGCTTCTCCTGTATACCTCCTAAATTCAAGAGCTTGGGCTATTATCTGTGATGTAGTAATATTTTTTGAAAATGTTAAAAACCCTGTATGGAGCTGTTGTGGTTTAACCCTAGCTGGCAACTAAGTACCATGTAGCTGCTTGCTCACTCCCCCCACCTCCCTGGTGGGATAGGGAGGAGAATTCAAAAAAAGGTAAAACTCATGGGTTGAGATAAGAACAATTTAATAATTGAAATAAAATAAAATAAGATATAATGGTAATAACAGCAACAGGGGGTGGGGGTTGGGGGTGGGGGATGTGGAGAACCCAAGGGGAAAAAGCCCCAGACAAGTGATGCACAATACAATTGTTCATCACCCACTGACTGATGCCCAGCCAGGCCCCAAACAGCGATTGACAACTCCTGGCCAAGTCCCCCCAGTTATATACTGAGCCTGATGTTCTATGGTATGGAATATCCCTTTGGCCAGTTCAGGTCAGTTGTCCTGGCTCTGCTCGCTCCCAGTTTCTTGTGCACCTCCTCACCAGCAAAGCATGGGAAATATGAAAAGTCATTGATGTAAAATAAAAACTACTTAGCAACAATTAAAACATCAGTGTGTTATCAATATTATTCTCATATTAAATCCAAAACACAGCATAGTACCAGCTACGGAGAAGAAAAGTAACTCTGTACCAGCTGAAACCAGGACAGGAGCAAAAATATATCTCAAAATTTTAAAATGGTTTTCTTTCATTCTTCTGGTCAGCTGTTGGTTCTAGTTGGACTACTACATATACAACTTTGTATAAGATATACACGTACACATAAATCATGCATATGCATACTAATATACACACACATGCAAAATCAATATAAACTTTGTACAGTTTACATACAAAGCTTATGTGTCAAAACCCTAAGTGCATACAGAGAGAGCTAAAGTCGTCGTTTCATTGAGAGTGAACTTACTTATTTTTAGTATCTGCAGACCAATGCATATGACTGAAAACACTTCATGTCTTTGGAAAGTTCCTGGGTTTAGTATGCCAAGATCAGTACAAAGAAATCTGCATTAGGCTGCATATCTGATGTAGCTGAGCTATATATTGCCTTCTGCTATCCATTGGGCAATAGAAATGGAAAATGACTTCTGGAGAACTAAGACACGCTGTAGAGAGTGTTTAAAGAGAAATCTTGGATTTTACTTCTCAATCTTGTTACAGGGAGAACAGCAAAACCTGGTTTGCTAGCTCTGTAAGTCAATCTCCCACAGTGGTTAGGACTGGGAATGATATTATGTTAGGAAGTTGGGTCTTACACTGGACTTCCATGAGATGTGAGCTAATATGATTTTGTTTGATGTTTTTTTGAGATGGAAGGAAGAAGAAAGTCCTTTCCAAAATGTCACCTACTTTAGGACACAAAGCCTAAGTCAATAAGAAGGGCAATGAATTGCATCAGAATTGCAGCTGGAAGAAGTTACTTTTGAACTTCAGAGCTCGACATTTCCCAGGGTTACACAGGTATTTGGTGAGAGTGCCAGGATCCTTCATTTCTTTTTGACCACAAAATGAATGACAGCATTCATTCTGCAGCAAATGTTTCATCAAATTTAATGGGCTCATCTTTAAACGCATAGTTTCTATCATGGCTAAACCACTTTCAAATTATCTCATGCCATGGATGTATAACTAAACTCTAGAAATACGTACACAAAAAACAGCTGGGACTTAACAACCAGGAAATTTTTAAGCAATATATTATTCTTTCTCTATTAATTTATTTTTCAAAGAGCTCCCATAAACACATTCAAATAGCATTTAACATTCTGTATCTTGTTTATTGCCATTTCAAGGGTATCTAAAAGAAATAAGTATTTAAACCTCATGCTAATATGAACTTGGTAAGACAATATTAACACAGTGCCTCTATTGCTTTTTCATAATAAGCAACAAGCATAAATTTTGTTTTATTAAACTAAAACAGTTTTCTCTCACATGCCAACTAGTGATGATATGTCACTATCATAAAATTAAACTTCTTGTGTTTTCTCTCTGGAGCTTATTTCATCACTCCACTATTGAGGACCCTCAATTACAGCATTTCCTGATTCTGATTATTTGCTTTTGTAACATTAACATTTTTTTTCACATCATTTTTTTTTCTGTATTTTATCTTCTCCTATTTAATGTTTGGCAGTAACTGTAAGAAATACTTGGTCATGACACCTTTTTGTGTAGAGATGTAAGCAGCATCATTTAGAGTGATACAGATATAACAAGAAATGTTTGGAAAGGAAAACTCATCAGCCAAATTTCTTACTGGTACAGCATATGTGGCTGTGGAAGCAAAGAAATCTCTATTATACTGAAAGTTGTGGTATTAATCTGTACTGTCTGTGATGTGATTTACAATAGTATTTGTGAAATTGTACATAAGAATATGTAGTATTTTATGTATTCTGCTTATTTCCTACTTAGATGAGTGCAAAGATGAACCCTCTTAAACAAAGAGAAACAATGAGACCAAGGCGAAAAGGTTGTTGGAGTTGTTTTTCCTTTAAACAGGAAATTTCAAAATCACCTCCTATATATTCAACCATTATCTAAACTATTCAGAGTATGATTTTCCAGCTCTTGGGTAAGGTAGGTATAGGTAGACAAACTGCAGAAATGTTCTTACAGTATTTCCACCTCAAAATCTGTTCGAGGGGATGTACCTTGGAATTTCCATTCTTGCCAGAATTACAGCTCAGATAATGGGCCTAGATCAAAGCCTCCTAAATTAAACCCACTGCTTTCCTGAAATACAAACAACAAACAAAACTCTCCTGATCTGTTTGCTCTGATTTCTGATTTAAAAAGCCCATGAGTATCTCTGCTCCCCACTCATTTGCAGCTGGTTTGTACTCAGAATGAATTGTCAGTTAGGAAATGTCCTCTTGACTTTAATGTGTCATTCTGTACAGGCCCACAGACAAAAAATCTAAATACTACAATAGATGTAATTTAGATTTCTGGCAACAAAATATGGGAAGAATATACCCAAAAGACAGAAAATGTGGCCTAAAAACATCAAAGATTTATTAAAGGTGCTATTCCCTCTTGGCTGCTCCAACTTTTTCCTTCATTAGTCTCATAGCTCCTTATTGATTTATTCAGCTTTGTTCCCAAGAAGCTTCTAAAATATACTAGAAACTTCTAAGATTGTTTTCTGAAGACAGAAGTAACTTGAATAACCTCCAGTTTGAGTAAGGTTATTTCAGCAGTAGTTTCTTCTATGAAGCACCATGTTCAGCTTCTTTCCAAATGGCCTGAACTGATCTAAAGGGATATTTTGGGGTTTATGTTAATACATTGACAACAATTAGAACTTTAAGTTTCCCAAGGAGGAGGAAAGGGAGCTTGCAGATAATAACACTTCTTCTATCTATATGATTTTTATAGTTTAACACATAATTATATGCAAAATATTCAGGTTTAATAAGCTTTGCCTGTGTGTATAAATATATTTTAAAATAAAATGAGGCAAACATCTTGCTTTTTCAGTTTTTGCTATTTTTGTATTCCTTTATTTGCCTCTACTTTTTTCTTTTGGACAGTCAAGACATCAAAAGACGTATGTAATATCCTGTTAACCCTCTCTGTAGTAACTAGACTGCTATTTCCCTGTGTCATGGTTTAGCTCTGGTAGGCAGCTAAGTTCTACACAGCCATTTTATCACTCCTCCCCAGTGGGATGGAGGTGAGGATCAGAAGGGCAAAAGTTTGAAAACTTGTGAGTTGAGATATAGACGGTTTAATAGGTAAAGCAAAGACTGCAAATGCAAGCAAAGCAAAATACAGAGTTCATTCACTGCTTTCCATGGGCAGGCCAGTGTTTAGCCATTGCCAGGACAGCACGGCTCCATCATGCACAACAGTTACTTGGGAAGACTTTACTGCACACTTGGTATGCCTGCACTCACTCTACACCTCCATGTCTGACATACTATCACCTGTAATCCTGCCTCGTGCTAGAACTGCCCTACTGTAAGCAGTCTGGCAAAAAAATCTCCAATCTCATCTGCGATCCAAACCCAATGAAAATTAATGTCTACCTCCCTGAGACTCTAGGAAGGAGCTGAAACTAGTGAACATCCAACATGCCCAACTTCTGTTCCTCACGTATGTTGTACATACATATATATAGTATATGTCATATTTGTATTATTATGTATTTATATCTACCCAAAGGTGTATAACCTATATATATATATATGCACTTTCAATTAAAAAATGCATGGCTATCTTTCATATAGCTACCTGTCATGGGCATGGAGAGGTTTGGAAATCTCACTGGTAATGCAGGTGGTCCAAGTCTGACATTTGTACTGGCTGGGGGAGGTAAACCCCACATATTCTTGATCACCTAGAGTAGAAAGGCTCTGCCCTTCTTCTGGGAACCAGGGTACTGTAGAAAATAGTATGAGATTTATAGGGATCTTTTCTTTGTGTAGGTCCATTTCAAGCAAGTGTGCAGAGAAAGGGTATTAAGTGACAAGTCTAAGCTCGGTGGTTTGGGTGGGGTGTAGAGGAAGTGAATTTTGTTTGTAATTTGTGCTTGCCCATGTAGCAGGCTACAGCAAGTTTCCATTAGTCTTTCATTAGTTGTGACTAACCAGCTCCCAGAAATTAGTGTTGGGGTTGTTTTTTCTCTTTCTAGTGGCTGAAGTCTCATAGAGTAACTGTATGATCTCTAGCGCAGACAAAAGCCTGTCAGCCCCCAGTGTTTTAATCAAAACAGTAGGGACCTTTAGCAGTGAGTGCCATTTAGCTACATTTTCTGCTCTAACTGTTGTGTTTCTCCTGGGGAAACGAGCTGCGCTGATGCCTCCCAGAACTGCCTCTCATGGAGGAAGTGCTCAAGCACAGCAGTCCCAGTGATTTAGAGATGTGAAGAGTAAAGTTGCATCTGATCATTGCTCTGACTGGGCAAAGTGAAGAGACTTTTCGTACCCTTCTAAACCCTTCATATTTGTTTCCTTTGAGGCAGTGGACAGCAAGGATATTGAAAGTGTCAGGACTGTTCAGTCTAGAAAAAGGAAACCAAGGGGAGATATGATAGGTGTTCAACTATGTCGAAGTATAGAGATGAAAAGAATAAACTGTTCTCCTTGTGCCTCATAGATAAGACATGCAGTGACAGAAATAAATTATGGCAAGGTAGATTTAGGTTAGACACCAGGAAAACACTCAGTACTAATAAGACACTGAAACAGATCTCTGAAGGTTTCTCACTATTGGTAAACAAACACCTGTGAAGAATAACACAGATTTAATTTCCTCTGCTTTCCCATAAAGCTGTGAACTCTCAGGACCTCCCTAATCCTGTTTTCTTAACTCTGTGGCTATGAGTACTGTGTAGTCATAGAAAATAACCCTCAAATTCATACAGTGCATATTACATTCTATAGTCTATGCTTTATGTTCTATATTCTATATTTTCTATTTTATTGTTAATAAAGGATTCTATTGCCTGTGCCATCAAACTTAAAATGTGATACTTGATTGCTTAAGTCACTCAGTACCTTAGCATAATAGCCTTATATTTATGTTCCTGTTTACACACAACAGAAATTTAAATTCTAAACTAATAGGCTTATATAAATAGGAATACTTCTTCAAATGTGGCAAGCAAATTGAAACTCAGAGGTGTGATGCAGTGGTCATTGCTTCTTTATTAAGTCACAAAGTTTGCATTAATTTGTGATATGTATTAATCTATGAAGAATATGCATGCCATTACTAGTTTCTTTCAAAGCTCATGAAAATCTGGGACTGACTTGCTGTTTTACTATCCCAGTTTTTACACAAGTGAATCTATAAAGGAATCACAGAAGTCATCATAGTGATTCAGAGCCATGGTCTTCATTAATAGGAAAAACATGTGATTTAAGTAGAATGTATGTCTTAAAGGAGCTAGCATTGTCTATTACAAGGTTAGAATGCTCGCTTATAGACATGACAGATATTTGATTCCCGTATCTTTCAAGTTGTGAGCAACTGTTTGAAAGACTTCAAGAGGTAGATTACTCATATACCAAAACATACCCACTTGAGGATAACATTGGAAATGAAGAGCGGTCAGATTGCCTAGACCAAAGATATTTTTTGACCCATGTTTTCCTTGAAGAGTAGCACATACCTAAAGATCATAATATACCAGGCAAATATATCCAATTCGACTGGCATACTTTCCAGCTTCTTAGAAAAACTGCTCAATTGTTGTTTATTTCGAGCTGGAGCCTCTATCTAGACTGCCTGGCTTTGCAGTTGAAGTGGACCTGTCCTTTAGTAGTGTGCCTAGCCTTTCAGAAGCCTTTTATATTTTTGGCCTTTGACAAGCAATTCCCCTGTTTCGTTACATGCGGTGTAAAAAACCTGTCTTCACTTTGTTGTCTGCTAATTTCACTGGCTGTCTTGTGCTTATCAGAAGTAGGAAATAATTTATTAATCTTCTTCATGGTTTTCAGGATTATAAAATTCTCACATCTCAGTTTAGCCATAATTTTCTACTTTATTATCTTTTGTTTCTCATCTTATAGGAATTATGGGACTTGTGCCTCCTCTGTAGCTTCTCTAGTTCTTATATGGTTATTTTGAAACTGGATGACTGGAACTGTGTGAATTATTCAAGACTTGGTGGCAAAACGCATTTCTTTGGTGTTATGATTATGATCTCCTTGTTTTCACTTTCTTTCATAATAATTAAATTTGCCATTTAAACTGCTGATGATTGTTCAGATTGTAGTTTTAGAGATTGATCTTATGTTGCTTCCTGGAGTGGCAGCAGCTGATTTAGAGCTGGCAGAATGCAAGTATAAATAAAATACAATTTTCATCCATTTACATTACATTTATTGACAATGAGTTTTACTCAGTATTGTAAGAACCTTCTGTATTTCTTCAATCGCTGTTCAGAGTAATTTCTTCAACCACTGTTCTGAGTAGTGCAGCAAGAAGAATGAGTATAGAAATCCAAAATGCTGCGGTCCTTGGCTAATGGAGTGGACACTAGGAAATCAATCCTGCCTAGATAAATTCAAGTGGCTATTTGGGAGATTTGATTCATATTTCAGTCATATTTGAATGAACTCTGCCACAGGGTCAGGAGAAAAATGGTTTAGACCTACCTTTTTATCCATTCCTGTGTTCTATGCCAGACACGGCTTGAACAGGGACTCTAATCCATATACATAAGGAGGGTTCATTTTTAGGAATAAGTATTTAATGTTTTATGGATTTATTCCTGTTGCTTATGTATTACCTTTGCAATGGAGGACTAAGGTGATCACCTACTATGAAACTATTAACCCTTAATTAACGGCATTCTACTGATTAAACAACAAAAAAAGAAGATTGTGGAGAATATTCATTCCTTGTATCTTTACAATTAGTTTGCCTATAGTAAAGGCTGTTATTCTGAGAAATATGCCCAATTAAACCTACACTTTGTATTGCAAACTACTACTATTCTATTTGTACCAATACTGTACTGATATGTAAGTCTTTTAATTACAGAACAGAAATAATGAAAAGATCATAGTAGAGAAGGCAGAGATAAGGCTTCACTTAGTTTTTATTTTACCATTTCCTGACATCTGACTTTGTCTTTGCAGCTCTGATATTCTTTCAACAAAATTAGTGGTGTTTACTCCCTTGACTACAGGTTTATGAATACATGTAGGATATTAAAAGTTATATTTCTATAGCTGGGCAGACACAAACATCACTATTAGCTTTTCTTGGATCTCTTCTTAAAGTCCAAGTGGAACTACATTTTGGCAGTGAATATCAATGAAGAGGAAAACAGAAAATCTTATTCCTGGGTAATACAGATGCATCTGAATCACAGTTAACAGATTATTTTTTTTAAAATAGGCTGGGGAAAAATTGAACTGGTAAAATCTGGAGTGTGATACATCTGTTATGGTGGCTACAGTTAGGATAGCAATCTCAAAGGGAGAAAAAAGAAGAAAAAAATGTTGTTCCATCAGAGGTTCCAAAATTTCCAGCAGCCAGACCAGATGTGTCTGCCTGCCACATTAGGGCAGAACATACACATCGTATAACATGAAAGGACTTCTTTAAAGCAGCTACCAGTCTAACTGGCACCCAGCAGCACCCTGGGACAGTCTCATGAAGATTACTTCATGAAGACTAAGCCTTATTCATACTTTCAAGCTTAGTCTTTCCAAGGAAGGGTTGAGGTATATTTCCTAAGCAATCAAGTTATTAAAAAAGCTATACTTGCTCCACTGACAATAGTAGTAAAGAAAGATAGCACTTCAGATTAAAGAAACATTACTGGGACTTGCTCTGTTTTGCTTGTTTACATCAAAGATGCAGAAGTCAACATGTTAAGTCTAGTTTCTGACTAAGGAAGTAAGGTGATAGAGATTCTTTGGGAAGCAGCAATACACATTAGTACCCAATGTCTTGCTGTTATACCAGATGAGCTTGGTGTAACAAGCTTGGTATAACATGGAAGACAATTACTTTTTATTACTTTTATTTTTGTATGCTATTATAAAACAAAGCCAAACAAAATCAAACTGCTGCATTTCACAACTTCCCAAGCTTTGAAAGGTGTGGTTTTTTGTTTTTTTTTCTTTTTTCCTTGGAAAGCAAACCAAACTTTTCAAACATCTTCTGTGAAATGGTCATTGAATGGTTCACTTTCATGCTCAAGTGTGTTGTGAAAGCAGGCTCAAGATACTGATCAGTCTTTCTGAGACCATCAGTTCTAGCCATATTTGATTAGTCTCTAGACATATTATATGGCAGTTGGACAAACTTTCTGACAATATTTTATTTAAAATGTGTATATCAGTTTGGATAACTATTGGTTGATGTGAAGCATTATACTTATTTCTTAATTGAGTGTATACAGAAGATCTTCCAAAAACTGATGTTCACCCACACAGTATCTACAGACAAAATAGTGTTACTTTATGATTTTACTATACAGATTTAAACCTACAGTAAGGACAAATTCTTTTGTTGTGTTGTGAATACACATGACTAAGTTTTCCATAAATGCTAACTTGGATTTTTAAAATACTCTTTTGTTCCAAGATTATTCTGAAAGCTAAATACCATGTGTTTACATAGTACCCATGAAACGTTTTCAAAAACATAAAATGTACTTGGATCCACTATTTTTACAGTGCATGCTGAAGTGTTAGATATTGAAGTTTGTGCTTGAGGGTTAGAAATACTGGTGTAGTCTTACAATACTGTAACTTATGTAATTAACTATAAATTGTAATGTATTTCTGAACAGAGTGTTGATAGGGGAAAACGTCAACCATTATGTACTCTCCAGCCTGGCCACCTGTCACTCAGTATGTGTGAAGTTCTTATCCATTGATGGTGTCGTTAAACATGGGGAAGGCAGGAGCTGTGTTTATTGCAGAACTGAGGGCTGCTAGAGAAGAGATATTCATAGAACAAAGATTTGATACATAACAATTCAGGCAAAACAATGAAATTTTTTTAAATTTATTTTATTTTATTTTAGAAATTGTCTGCAATGGAGATATGCTTCTTTCCTTGCTTTACAACTTTTTTTTCTGCTGCAAAGTGCTTATTCAGACTTTCTTCATCTTTAAATCACTTTTCAAATTTTTCATAACTGGCAATAATTTTAAGGTCTAGATGGGACTTGAAGAGGCAGAAGAGGTGTAAATATAAAATGATACTTTTTGTGTTTAATTGTTAAGTCTTAGGTGTGTGAAGAAACATTGCAAGTTGGCAGAAGTTTTGCCCCTTGTTTCTACCACTTTGTGCAGCTAATAGCCTTATTCCGCATACACAAGAGGGAACTCTGATTTCTAAATGATTTGGACAGAGCTTACACAGATGGACAATTCTAGCACATCATAAGGGTTCATCTTCAGGAAATTGCTTTGTCCAGTGTGTTGTGGTGTCTCAAAGCCACAGCAGAATGGCTGGGTGTGGAATGGATAACAGTTATCATAGAATAGGAAGAAAATTAATGAGGAGTTACATGGCATTTAAAAAGGAGTTTGCTCTAATCTTTCTTAACCTTTGCTCTTTCCATAAGAAGTGTCCTCAGAGAACATTCCCCAGTTCAAGAGCAAAAAAGGGTACTGCAGTCTAACACTTCTCATTTTTCAGTAAAATCTGGGTTATTATGATTCATTTGGAGTTTGATCCTGTAATATTTTATCTCAACATTATATGACATCATTAAAGACATCTTATATTGTTTTTGCCTATGGTTAGAAATTATGTCTGCTTAATCAATTCCATTATGCATTCAACCATCCATGACACATCAAAGGCTAATAAGATTTTTTTTAAAACTTTGCTTGCTTAAAATGATTTCCCTCCAGATCAAGATGCAGAGCACAAAATATTAATCAGTTTAAATAAATATCAAGACTACCCAAATAATATGAATAATTGGCACAGTGCAGTGCCTACTGCCCAGCTCCCAACAGCTGGTCACACTGGCACATGGCACCATCTCAACAGTCTTTGAGATAATGACTTTGGCATCTGCCGATGAGCGTTTGCTACTGCCCACAGAATTTACAACTCACAAGTGGGAAACAGAGGCTCCAACAGAACTTTTTTATGCAAGGTCTTTGAAATTTATTAATGTAATGCAAACACAAGCCTTCCAACCCATTAAATTGTTGATGTTATGCGAATCCACTCTGGAATTGCAGATCCTCATTAACATTATTTGCATGTTAATCTGCATCTTTTTAATTAGTGATATTATTTATGCACATAATTTTCGTCTACTGGTGCCAAGGCTGAAGCGCATTAATTAATCTACTGAGATGCCAAACTGTTTATTTTCTCCCGTACTTTTATTTGTTTACATGGTGTTTTGGATTCAGGGAAAATAAAAAAGAGCCTCAAGAATAAAAGCAGAAAGACAAGATTAACTAAAAGCTCTTTTTGTTTTCATAATTTAAATTGTAATATTAGCCAAATGTTGTGTTTCTTCCCTCAGAGATCGGTTATTCAGTTACATTACCTTGATGTATTATTAAAATTTATAATGGACTCTGGAGGCTTCTTTTAGTTCTCTCCTTCATTTACAGAATATACTCAATGTTATTTTAATCTTCCTACAACGCTTCCATGCATAGGCAATGATCAGTTCTCCCTTGCGAATCTCCAGTGCTGCTCCACTTTGCACAACTGATAAACATTTAAATAAGCCTTTTCAAAAAAGAATAGCATACTAAAATTATTAACCCATTAATGGAGTTAAGAATTGCCTGACAATTCATCTTTCCTCAAACTAGGTCAATTGCAACACTTATCTGATCAACAACACTGAACTGGTCTTGTCTCTGAAATACTGCATGCCTTACACAGACAAGTTTAGAAAACACTGACTTCATCATTACCTTTACCTTTCTTACATACTTTTATATTACACTTGCTGCCATTCCTCCCTCTCTTTCTCTCACACCCATGCAGTGAGTCACCTCCCAAAACAGTTTTCACCAGCTAAAACCAGCACTGCAATAGTGTGTCTTTCATTGGATCTTTTCAGAGGAAGAAGAGAGTGCCAGTTGCCTGTGGAAAGGTAGAAATGTTCTCTCCCCACTTGTAAAAAGCTCTCCTTTTTAACCCCAGAAGAGTTTTGTGACATTAGATTTTTAAAATCTGTACATGCACAGGAAAACTTTTACTGGGTCATGATTTAAACCTTGCCCAGAATGGACTTCAGACCAGTATGATACTGGAAGGAAGCATTCAGATTTAAAGGCATGGAGGGACCATCTGTGTAACAAGTTTAAAGTAAAAGATGGTAGCTCTTAGAGGCTCCATGTAGCCTTGAAATGTAAGAATAAATCCTTGGAGGTGTGCATTAGTGGAAGAGGACAAAAAAACCACTCAGATATGGAAAGTACATTAAATTCACCACAGAGCCATCATTTTCACATGTAAAGCTTAGGTTTAGATGCATGAATGTTGCGTGTAACTTCGTGGACTGTATGCAATGTTTTCTGAAAGGTACCTGATACTGAAATGTATCCTTTTTATTTCTTTTTTATATTTTTCATTCTCAACTGATTTTTCTTTTTGTGACAGTTTGTACACATTCAGTCCCAGTCTCTTCTAGGAAGGGATTGCTGGACAACACCTGTGTGACTAGCTGAATATGGCTAGTTGGTTGAGCTGTCATCATAATTTAAAGATTCTCAACCCTGTCTTTCCACCCCAGCTGTGATAGAAGAGTTAGTTCAATAGACAAAAATATTGACTTTACTTGCTCCTGAATGACGTAGAGCAGATTTTTTATTTTACACTGTCAGGGAGGTATGAAACACCTAGGGTAAAATGAAAACAGCCAAACATTTTTCCAAACATTTCTTCTAATAACTGAGGCTAAACCCACATTTTTGACAACAACCAAAGTTGAGTCTCTTAGACTAAGCTGGGGAGAAGAGTTCTATCTAATTGTGGGTATCAATAAATTAGGCCAGCAAACACCCTATTTCTGCATCATTGTCTTTAACCCTTAGCATATTTTGAAAACTACAGTTTAAATAGTTGCTTGTCTGTATTGAGTGCTCTATGTTTGCCTCAGCAGGAAAAAAGCATATGGTTTTATATTTCATTCTTGAGAAACACAAGATGACCTTGAAATTAAAGTCTCTCTTAATTCATTGAAAAAATGGGGCAGAATTAAGGCCAAATATGCAACTTTTTCTTTTCCCAGTATCAGTTAAATATTTATGTTTTCTCAGCATATTTTTCTTAATGAAATCTCAACATATATTAACATATTTTAGCATGGATATGCATATGCATTGCATACAGCAAAATACAACATGGTGACAAGATAAGGAGGTATACAACTTGCAGAGAAAGCACTGTTTATGTGTCTTCTTAAACAAGAAGCAATAAGCTGGCAAGTGAATTATGCAACATATCCCACTAACATAACAAGAAAATCTTTAGTTTAAAAACCGTATGAGAAAGAAGTTTGTGTATTACTTTTGGCATAAGTTACAGAATCCTGTTTCATGAATATTTTAGGTTTGCTGTAATATTTTAATGTCACATATTTTGCTGTTTTGCTGTCTGTTTTTCATTTTCAAATTCAGTTTTTCAAAAAAGTTCAACTGCAGAAGTCAAAATACGTTACAAACACTTTCTAATGAAACTAACCAGTAACCCTGTAAAATTAAAAAATAATTGTATCAATAATTAAGTTTAAAAATGGCATAATGGAGATATTTATACTTACTTATTACAAATCTGATCCTAGCTGTATTCACCCCAGGTCACACACAAAGCCTGTTGAGAGCCAAAAATAGAATTCACATCTCTAGATTTGTACCTTTGTTCCTTAATGATATTTATGCATGTTTGGCATTGGGTATGGTCATAAAGTGATCAAATTCATTAGCTATTTAACATTATTCACATGAGAAAAATGAACTGGATTGTTAGTCTTTTTCAATCAAAGGAACATAAAATGAAATTTATCATTATTTATTGTTCATCATTGCTTAAAGAAATATAAATTCTCTGTAGAGTTGATTATTCACTATGTATTCATTTAGGGCCAAATTTTCAGCCCAAGGGATCACTCACAGAATGTCCTGTTTGTCTGCAGACCGGGATTGGCACACAGTAATTGGGTAATTGTGCATGGAAATTGGTAGCTGGACATACAATAATCTGACCTGCACACATTTGGGCCTTTTTTTGAGTTTTTGACAAGTGTATATGAATGAAAAATATATATATTTAGACAACTTACCAGTCTTCTGGAAATACAATGCAGCAGAGAGGACATAGTCTAAGATGTTCCTGGAGTGTGTGGAAGATAACCTCCTGACACAGCTGGTAAGTGAGCCAGCTAGGGAAGGCACCGTGCTGGACCTGCTGTTTGTGACCAGAGGACTTTGAGTGACATGGTGGCTGGAGGCCATCTTGGACATAGCAATAGCAATCACAAAATGATAAAACTTTTTGATTCTCAGAGAAGTAAGGAGGGGGATCAGCAGAACTACCTCCTCCTTGGAATTCTGGAGGGTGAACTCTGATCCCCTGTTTAGGAGACTGGTCCCTTGGGAAGCAGTGCTGAAGGGCCAAGGGGTCCAGGAAGGCTGGGCGTTCTTCAAGGAGGAAATCTTAAAGGCAAAGGAGCAGGTCATCCCCACGTGCCAAAAGACTAGTCAGTGGGGAAGAAGACTGGCCTGGCTGAACAGAGAGCTTTAGCTGGAACTTGGGAGAAAAAAGGAGAGTTTGTGACCTTTGGAAGAAGGGGAAGGTCACTCAGGAGGACTACAAGAATATCATGATTTTATGCAGGGAGAAAATTGGAAGGGCCAAAGCCCACCTAGAACTCAATATGTCTACTGCCATAAAAGACAGTAAAAAAGGTTTCCATAAATACATTAGCAACAAAAGGACAGATAAGGAGAATCTCCATCCTTGGACTGGATGAGGGAGGAAATATAGTGACAATGGATGAGGGAAAGTCTGATGTACCTAATTCCTTCTTTGCCTCTGTCTTTAATAGTAAGAGTAGTTGTTCTCTGGGTACCCACCCCCCTGAGCTGGAAGGCAGGGACAGGGAGCAGAATGAAGCCCCCATAATCCAAGGGGGAATCATCAGTGACCTGCTACACCATTTAGATACATTCAAGTCTATGGGCCTGGATGGGATTCACCCAAGGGTACTGAGTGAGCTGGCAGAAGTACTCACCAAGCCACTTTCCATCATTTATCGGAAGTTCTGGCTAACGGGGGAGGTCTCAGTTGGCTGGAATTTAGCAAATGTGACTCCCACCTACAAGAAAGGCCAGAAGGAATATCCAGGGAACTGCATACCTGTCAGTCTGACCTCTTGAGTGCCATCACATGGCTTATGTAGAACAACCAGGTCCAGCCAGCATGGGTTTTTGAAAGGCAGGTCCTGCTTGATGAAACTCATCTCCTTCTACAACATGACCCACCAGGTGGATGAGGGAAAGCCTATGGATGTTGTTTACCTGGACCATAATAAAGCCTGTGACAATGTCTACCACAGCATTCTCCTGGAGACACTGCTGCTCATGGCCTGGACAAGTGTACTCTACGCTGGGTAAAAAGCTGGTTGGCTGGCCGAGCCCAAAGAGTGGTGGTGAATGGAGTTAAATGCAGTTGGCAGCCAGTCACAAGTGGTGTTCCCCTGGTCTCAGTATTGGGGCCAGTCCTGTTTAATATCTTTATCAACAATCTGGACAAGGGGATCAAGTGCACCCTCAGCCAGTTTGTAAATGACACCAAGCTGAGCAGAAGTGTTATTCTGCTTGAGGGTAGGAAGGCTCTGCAGAGGGATCTGGACAGGATTGACCAATGGGCCAAGGTCAGTTGTGTGAAGTTCAACCAGAAGTGCCAGGTCCTGCACTTGGGAGGACAAAACAACCCCATGTAATATTGCAGGCTTGGAGAAGAGTGGCTGGAAAGCTGCCTGGTGGAAAAGGACCGGAGGGTGCTGGTTGACAGCCAGCTGAACATGAGCCAGCAGTGTGCCCAGGTGACCAAGAAGGCCAACAGCACCCTGGCTTGTATCAGAAACAGTGTGGCCAGCAGGACTAGAGCAGTGATCGTCCCCCTGCACTTGGCACTGGTGAGGCTGCACCTTGAATACTGTGTTCAGGTTTGGGCCCCTCACTTCAGGAGGGATGTAGAGGTGCTGGAGTGTGACCAGAGAAGGGCAACAAAACTTTTGAAGGGTCTGGAGCACAAGACGGCTGAGGAGTGGCTGAGTGAACTGGGGTGGTTTAGCCTGTAGAGAAGGAGGCTCAGGCAAGACCTTATTGCTCTCTACAACTACCTGAAAGGAGGTTGTAACAAGGTGGGTGTCAGTATCTTCTCCCAGGTAACAAGCAACAGAACAAGAGGAAACAGCCTTGGGTTGTGCCAGGGGAGGTCTAGATTGGCTATTAGGAAATTTTTTTTCACTGAAAGTGTGGTCAAACATTGGAACAGGCTGCCCAGGGAAGTGATTGAGTCACCATCCCTGGAGGTATTTAAAAGACATGTAGATGTGGCACTTAGGGACATAGTTTAGTGGTGGACTTGGCAGTGCTGGGTTAACAGTTGGACTTGATGATCTTAAAGGTCTTTTCCAACTGAAACAATTCTGATTCTATGATTCTGTGTAAGTATGTGAAATTTTGCCATGGGTCAGCTTGGTGATAGAATGGATATTATCCTTTTAAAAGGAATTTAAGTATTTATTGAAATCTCCTTTAAATACAGAAGGTTAAGTGTAGATGCTGAGTGATCTTGCCATCTCATCTATAAGTACATTCTACAAATATTAAGCATTGCCTAAGAAATTATACCATTTATCTGTTCTGTGAAGAGAATTTCAATTATAATTGCTCTTTGCAAAATATTAAATAATCTACATTTTTTAATTGCAAGGTTGTTGTCAGAACTCTAACAAATCACTGAATCCACATTTTAAACTATTTGTCATCACCTAAGTGAGGATATTTTATATCATCTATGGACCGAAACCTTTAATTTCTACTGTAGACAAAAGTAACTATTTTTTTTATTAGTATTTATTCCTAAACTAGCTGAAAATGTAAGCCTAGTTCAGATATTCATAGTCAGAACTCTGGAAGTTAGTTTTCTGAACACATCTTCCTATATGAAGAATAATCTTTCTCCAGGCTTTTCTCCTGTAGTGTGAGAGCACACCAACCTAAATGTGATTTCCTTTCCTTGCCATAACACAGCAACACAAAGTATTTTATTTTGGTTGAGGAAAATATCAGTTTACAATATTTTGGGATGAAGTCCATTATTCTAAAGAGATTATGAACTAATTCTTTTTAAGGAAAACACATCAAAAAATTTAATGAACAATAAAAATAAACTGGAATATACCTGGAACTGACATTTTTTCTCACAGTAATTTTTTTTTTCGACAGACTACTTTAAAATAGTAGCTTTGTTAGTTTTAAATTAGATTTTTCAACAAGAACTGCTTTCAAGTAGACCATGCAGCTTTAATGATACTATAAGAGCGCAGCAGAAAAGGGTTAAATGTTCCCTTTCTAACTTACATACATATCAAGTGGGAAAAACAGGAGTTTGCCTTTGGAATAACCCAATGATAAAGATACTGGTAGGTAGTTAAGGTGGTCTTTCCCTGAAAATTTGTGCAAATTAGCTCCTCATGTGAAGTTTACATGTTATTTTTCTGCTAGGAATTCCATCCTTAAATCTGTCCCTCCTGAAGATCTGCCGTCTCCACTGACAGTCTTACTCCTGGTTAGGAGCAGATTCATACTGCAGCAGTCCAAGATGTTGGATAAAGCAGCAATGATACCAGCATGCAGACTACCAATTCTTTTCCCGATAAACACATACTTAAGAGTATATAAAGAAGTTAGGCCCAAGAGCCCTAGGGAAAGAGGGTAAAGTATACTTGCTCATCTTTCTCAACTACATCACTTCGAAGCTATTAATGTTATTTGTTCTCAACCAAGCAATGTTAAGTGCATTTAGAGAAGCATTTTATGCTTGATGTTTTGTGATTAATATGACAGACTTGACTATTTTTCTATTACTTAAAATTGAAAAAATGTTTGTTAAAGATTTTAGGCTTATCTTTTATCAAGCTCTCAAATTTTACTGAGTCATTCTTGATAAATTCTTTCCAATTACATAAGTTAAGGAAAGCATAGGTGTGCAGTGACATTTGCACTCTGTGTGTTGGTTTACAACTCCTTTAATTATAACCAGTCTCTAAAGCACTTTCACATACCCTTAAATAGAGCTGACCCTCTTTGTATAATTTCATTTGACTGTTAGTGTTTGGAGAATATCCAGCAAAGCACTTCAGCAAATTCAATAAAGTACATACTATAATTAATATAAAATCCAATAACGATGGTAAACTGGTCTTCCTAGAGAACAGCTGTTAAGAAATCATGACTTGGCTATTGGCATAAATAATACTTTTAGTAAATTGCATAACAACAGTAGTTTAGACTTCTTCCTGACTTACAATATGAGCTTTAAATACCATGCTGTGTATGCAAATCATATCAAGGATATTATACCTTAAATGTATGAGTAAGCATATTGCAAATTTATATTACTACTTGTCCTCTGTTACAACTGCAGAGGATGAATTAATATGTAGTTTCACTTCAAGGTTTAGCTTTATATTTACTTCAATAGCAAAAATGCCAAAGAGATGCACTGAGCTGCATTATTATTCAAATATTTGTTCCAGTATTTATATTCATATATGACTGTGCATAGAGGAAAAAGAAATGGTATCTTTCATCAACAGCCATTAAGTAATATCAAGCAGTTGAGGCAATTTCACTTTCTGACATACATACCCACTTAAAATATCTATTCTATATGTCAAACCAGATATTGTAAAAGTGGATTTTAATGGGAATAATGTATCTGACTTTATTTTAAGTGTACCTATCATTCTGTATTTGACAGGAAGCATCACAAGACTTTCCACCAAGCAATAATTTTGGCATTCTTCTCCGTAATGACCTGTCCACCCAGAAGTATCTCTAACTAGAAGAATGAATCTTAGTCTGAACAGAAAAATAAACTCCTCACAATCAGCTTGTTTTCAAGATGCTTCCAATGTTATTATTCCATTAATAATGCATTTTTAGTTGTCAAAACTGATCAGCATCATAGTTTTTTCCTAGGTACTGTTTATTATAAATCACTTCACAACAATACATTATTTTGAGGTGAATAGGAAACAAAACCATTCACTGTCAACTGAAATTAACAGTCAGGAAGCTATAGTCTTTTAGAGGGGGGAAATAGGAAAATTAGCATAGAGAGATCTGTTTTAAAATATCAGCATGTACTCATTGACATAAAAACCGAACAATGTGTAGCCAGGCAGAGAGATTAAAGTTACCTGAAACACTTCCTAATTGTTCTTGTTGGCTAATTAGAAAGTCATATTTGAGTGATAACAACTTTTTTTACAGTCTCAGTTGGGGTTTGTATCACATGTAAAATATATATTATATGAAGGACCCTCTTAAAAAATCAAATTGTTTAAATTAAACTTTACTATTGTAACAATATGTTAATCTTATCCTCAGACCTTTTAAAATCCTATTGTTTACCAGTTACAGTAAGAATTCATTTTCCATATAATGTTTATGTATATTGAATAGAGAGGAGACATTCCATCAGAGAGATCCCCATTGCTAGAACAGATGGGCATTGTCTCAGTACTGTTAAACAGGGCGATGTGGAACATTTTATTTCACACATAAAGCAAACTTAGTAAAATTAGCTCTTTTCAGTGCTTTTGACACTTTGGTGGAGAAAATCTCCTCTCACCTGGGGAGATGAGTATAAGACATCTGAATCAGTTTTGACTTGGGGAATTCTGTATGTAAAAACTGACATTTCCTTTTTTTTCGGTTTCCCACCCAGTGCCCCAGGTCCCTAGAAAAACCTGTTAAATGCTAGTGAGAAAGAAATGGTGACGTTTACCCTCTTCTGTCTTACATGAAAAATCAGTATTTTTATACTAAATTATCTTTATGATTTCAGTTAGAGGAATTATGGTTAGCTTCTGCTCCTCAGTAATGGCAGTATTTGGCAATTCAACCCTAGATTTGAAGAGACTCCATGAAGTTGGTCAAATGTCATTACTAAAGATGGGAAACTGAGTCATAGGGAGTCTGTGGTACAAGTAATGCAACAGGTACAAGTCATCACTGAAAAACAAAGTCCAGGTATTATTGTGGACCAGTCTTGATTGCCAATATTATATCCTAAAGAGTCAAGGTACCTCTGAGATGCAAATAGCACAGGAGTCATAAACTCCTGTTTATGCAATTTTTACTCATACATTACAAATGCCAGGATGCTTGGCTGCTTATTATCCTCAGAGTTCAAAAACTAAGTTCAAAAAAGTTCAAGGCATTTCCTTTGGCCTCCCCAAACTGCAGGTGGTAATTCCCTCACTATAATCTTGGTAAAACAGTTTTGAGCATTGTGCTCTCATGCCTGCACCCATCAGTGCACATCTTCCAGTTTCTTTGCATGCTTCAGACTAAATTGGGACCAACTGGAAAAAAAAAAGACTTACATTGCAAGCTTCCTTTTAAAGAATACAAATAATCCAAATGATCATTGTTTGCCAGTTACCTTGGGATAATTAAACCTTAAGTGACAATAAAGAAAATATCAAGCCTGTTCAAAAAGATACTGCACACTGCCACACAATCCTGTCACCACACAAGATTTGGTCAGTCAATCCCTTAAGCAACTCTAAAAAACAGCCTTTACTATAATCTGGTTATCTCATTTGTTAGACTCCTTAATTAAACTATTTTGCCCTCCTTATTCCATGCTTGCTGTCAGAATAAGGCAGAAAGAGCTGACAGGTTGCACCTGTACCCAAACAGGTAGGTGTTTACTTAATTCAGATGGGTAAATTTATCCCCATATCCCACAAAATTGTTTCCTTTTGTAGAGAAATAAAAACCAGACAATAGCTAAGTGAGTATTTCATGTCTGACATCAAGGTTATTTCTGAGCTGATCCTAAAGCGCCATTCAAATATTGTGATGGCTCAATCCAAACCACCACCTATACACTCCAATTTGTTTCAGTTCCTTAGTGACTAACACCCAATCTGGGGTGCCATAACCAGAGTCCGAATAAGTAGAAAGGGACCCCTGCATTAAAAAGAAAAAGACAGCAAAATCCCTAAGGAAAAATGTTTAGGTATTAAGTCATCTATCATCCCAGATTCATGACAGGACGATTAAAATGTTCACGTCTCTATTTTACTTGGGTATCTTTTACCACAGACAGAGGCTCTGCAAGCAGAATTACATGTAGTTTTTGGGTACACAACATTTTCATTTTAAACATATTTTAAATGTATATTGCCAAATGGCCAGCAGAGACGGCATGCTCATGGATTAATGAACTACTATACAAAGGATCAGTGTGCTCACCATCGCTCTGAGTGTATGGGAGTTGTTAGTCAAGTGGGGAATTATCAGCCTTGAAACACAATGATCCTTAGTCTTAATGAGTGATCAGTTTACAGCACCTTTTTCTCTGTCAGCAATGTTACTTCTGTCTGGTTTTACTTCTCTTGTCCTGCGTAGAGTTAGCTAATGTACTCTCTCACAGCCCAACAAGATTAATATGTCATAAGGGGAAACCAAGGCCCTGTGGTGGTGTTTCATAAGGCTGGGCCTTGGGTTAGATCCCTGATAATCCCTGGACTGAAGGTTGCAGGCTCCTTTGGGGAGCTATCAACAACTAGAAGTATCAGCAGCTGAAGCCAAGTGTGATTTGTGTATTGTGTGACATCTCTTTCATGAACCACACTATTATGTCGGTACATTTTGATATGCACATGCACTCTTGGTCAAAATAACACAATTCCAGAGCACTATAATGCAATGCTTATTATTATTTAGATAATTGTATGAAAATAAAGAATTTAAATCTATGTAGTACCTCTATCAGTGTTTGTAACTTTGATGAAAAATGTTAGTTAAACATAATTCAGCAGCTTTTGAATATTCTTTAAAAATTGTCAGGAAATGCTAGGTTATTTTTAAAAATATTAAAAAACCCCTACAAATCTATTTTTAAATATTCTTCACACACACACACACAAAAAAAAAAAAATTAAGAAAAGGACTCCATTCTACATTCTGGGAAGCGGTAACCATTTTCATCTTAAAATTATTCATGATATTTAAAATTTTGTCTGCCTTTTGAATAAATGAGATATTGTAAGAAAGTCTTCACAATCTTTAACTCTATCAAAATTTCCCAAGAAATATTTGAGAAACTGCTTATGTACATATATATATAATATATATATAACAATATATTATCAAATACAAAAAATATTTTGCTTCTTGCTGTCTCCTGAAAGTTATTCAGACCAAATTTGGCAGCCTGAGACTTGCACAATGCATCCAGACTTGAATATTTAACATTCATCTATGATACTTAAAGTTTAATAATGATTTTTCCCCCTATACTTTTCCTAACTCAGAAAAAAGGGTTCAAGTTTGAAAGAGTGCTTTGATTTGTACATGAACACAGTAGCCTGTTGCACACCATTCCGATCTGAGGGCTGTCACTTCTTCCAGCCATCAAGAGACTTCTGAAGAACCAGAAACGTAAGTACCACTCTCTGTCAAAAAGCAAAAAAGGAAATACACATTTTGATCTGGAAATTCATCTCAGACCAGGTACATGGGCTTGCTGATGACAATTGCCTCTCCATGAGTCTATAATGTTTTTCTTGTATGGCTACATGAACCTTGTATCTGTATCAATCAAAGTGTACTCAACTACATGACAAGATACTGAATGTAAGAACAAGCCTCAAGTCCCAGCTGTTTTCAAGTTAAATAGAATGTGAAGGAGGCAAAAGTTTCTAAGCAGAAAAGAATTGTCTCATTTTAAGAAACTGTACTACTGCAGGGGATGAAAAGAAAGGAAAAAAAATAATAATTCCAAGCAGAACCTGCTTTTCACAGACTTTGCAAACAGGGAATATAAAACCAAACGAAACCAAACCAATTTCAGAAATTATAACCATGACAAGGTAAAGAGAAATGTTTCATTAAGGTACAAGTACAGGATTACACCATAGCTAGCACTGGAAGTGAACTACAACAGTAAAAGATGAGGTGATGCCATTAGGATACAACAGGCTAAGTAACTAACCTAAGAATATTTGACCAAAGAAGGTCTTATTTACTCAGGACAAAGGTTTTGTGACAACTAATATTACTACCAACACATAAACTGATTCCTTTGAAGACCTGATGTAGCTGGCAAAGGGAAACAATTAAACTAGTCATAGGCTTGTCTGTGTTGGTGCTTTACTCAGTTACAGGTGACCGTTGAGAAAATTCATTCTTGTAGAGGATACTGGAGAGCTGTTGTCTTCAACTGGTAAAAGAACCACCTTTCAGTGCCAGTTAACAGCATGTATCTTAACCAAATAACTTGCAAACATCTTACCAAGCAATTAGAATAATTAAGAAATTACTGAGATACAGTTTTTCTCTGATTGCTAGCTACATCACAACTGACTGCTCAGTATTTATTGAATTTATTGTATTAATTCTTAAACAGTGTCTTCAATGTGCAATGTTTCATTGCAGAAAGGAAATTATTTTAGGAAATGATTGTATGTAATAAATTTTTTCATGTGACAGATTCTCCATTTTCATTTTTAGATTCTATCTTTTCAGATCCTTTTCAAAGACTTATAATGCTTGAGGTAAATGTGTAGTTATTAATCAATGTGTAGAAAAAACACTTAGAGGATATGCAACACAAATATTATTAATAGGAGTAGATATTCCATGTTTATATTTTTGGTTTGAAGTAGAGAAACTTCAGTAGATTCTTAACTGTAATAAGAAATAGTTGTGCTACACATGTATAAGCTGAAAAATACTGTTGCTGAGACACTTGTATTTGACATATGGGAGAAGGCTGTTCATCCAGGTTTCCAAATCTAGGACCTTTCCCTGATGCTCCCTATCTAGGGGAGCAGGTTAAGCAGGATTCTCCAGTGGTGATTACTTCTCCTCCATCTACAGCCTTCACCCCACAGGAAGGCAGGCAGCTGCTTGGCTTCAGATCTATTGCTTCATGGGACTGGTACCAAAGTACACTAGTGCCTTTTCCTCAGGCCCCTTCATTACTCAAGAACTAGCACATATGTACTGATCACGTTAGAACTGCATGTAGACCAACTCGGATCAGTCCTGCTGTCTTTCCTTATCCAGTGTGTTTCTAAAGGTGCTGCTGCTGTTTTGTTGCCACCTTGCTTCCTTGTAGCTAATGGTAACATTAAGATTAAGAGATAATCCTCTCTTCTGGTAATTTCTTTACCTGTTGTCTTGAGCAGTACTCTATCCACTGAAAAAAAAAAGTCATGTGATACAGAGCTCAATATACTGTTTTTCAAAAATAATTCCAAATGCACTTTTCTTGTGACACTTAAATATGCTTCTGAATAGTCAAGCTGCTGAATAACTCTTGAATGATTTGGTTCAAGGACTCTCTGTTAGTGTTTGCAGCTGTGCTAACTTCTTTTTTGACCTTACTCTTTTTCAACATTATCCTTTTTCTCTTTCTCTATTGCAGCAAAATGCTTTTTTTCCCCTTTATTTTTGCCACCTCAGTCATACATCTTTTACAATGCCAAGGGGAAGGGCATGATGCATCACAAGCATGTCTTGGCACTGGTGTTTGACTAAGGTCAGCATTAAAAGTCTCACATCCAGAAGCAGTGACTATAAGAATATCAAACACCAGTAGAGAAAATTTACTATTTTAGAGGTGAGTTTTGGACAAAATTATAATTGCTTGACTGTTGTAGCATCTCAGCTCCCCTGAAAGCAATGTTAAAGTTACAAGTACTGAAAAGATCCAGAAAATGCAGAAGACATTAAGGACTTACCTTACACTGAGCTAAAATCTAGTATGGCAGGTATAAATGCTGTTGTGGTCTGCTCATTTACTGCATCTGATACATTCAGACTATGGTAATTTATAACATTCATATTACACAACTTCAGCTTTGCTTTCTTTATCAGATGTATTGCACTGCTTTTCATCAGTGACTGTATATTATTTCTTAAACCATATAGACACCCACACTTATTTTATCCTTATTCTTACATCTACACTTACTATAACATCTGACTGTTCAACTGCCAAAGAGTGCCAAATTTGTATTATACACAAGACAAGTATCTTTTTAGATAACCAGAAAGGGCTGCCCATTCCTACCTGCAGGAAGGTGAGATACAAGCACCATTAAAACTAGAAGCTGTTCAGATGTAGTGTCAAGAAAGTAATTTAGGATGTTACAACCCTTTCAGTTATCGTATTGTTGCTATTTTTTCTTTCCTGTGCCTCCTCTCTAATTTCATAGATGTAAACACACTCCTTTCTTGTTTTCCTTATTTTCTCCCTGCCAGTTGTGGACTTCTGCATAGCATGGACTACACAAGCAAGTGAACCTATGGAGGCCATATACTGTTTACTAAATTTTCCACTAAAATTCTAGTTCTTTAGTTTTATACTTTCAAAGATTTCACTTACATTTTTCTGGTGATAACATGATAGCAAGACCTCTGATTGTCTTTTCCCTCCCAGGTGTTTGCCATGTAGTGCAAGAGAGTGTCAGAGAGATCCAGTGTAGGTTCAAAGGAAGGTTTGCAGATAGAGGCTTGCAGTGCTTCTTTGATGCAGAGATTCCAAAGACAAGGAACACCCTCAGAAACCCTCCAGGATCTAAACAGAGGCAGAGAAATATCTTGGCAGCTCCTCCAAGCAAAAAAGCCTTTACAAACTCACCAATATTTCAAGCTATTCAGGTAGGGTGTTGCGTAGAATAGAAAATGTCTAATCCTGGTCACCTGCTATAGCCCCCAGCTTTGCTGCATCAATGCATCAGCCTTTCTCACAGGTAATTTCTCAAATATAATGTAGGTAAACCTTACATTAAGCAAAAATTCTAGATGATTTCTTAATTTCTAGATAAGTACTCATTAATGAAACAATCCCTGTATAGATGACAATCCTGGGATTTTCCCAGAACTACTGAACTGTGACCAGGATTCTAGAAATCTCAAATGTGAATGATTGTGGGCCATTTCAAGCAGGGAGAACAGGAACATTATTCTTCAACTGTAGCAGTTCCAAAAATGCAGTGTCTTCATTAGAAATCTTATGTCATACAGGGATAATGTAAAATAGACACATTTGTCTGCTGTTCAGCAAAGGTTGCAGGCAGATTAATGCATCTGCTTTCCTCCAAAGCCTTTTATTTCCCTCTGTCTTACTCCAGAAGGTGAAGTGACATACTGTTAATACAAAGAGCTTACCTCAAAAGCTCCCTGCCCTTTCCCTACCCTGTACCACAGTTTTAGTATACATGGGAAAAAACACCTGAAGAGGGATTCTCTGTAACCACTGGTGTCAGACCAGCATGGTAAAATAGATAAAAGCTGCAAACCATGGCCTTGATAGGCAGATGTGTTTGAGGAACCTAACAGGGCAACCTGAATTGTGGGGAGTTTAAATGAATGACAAAATTGTTCTTTGTCATGTCAGGAAGCTTCAAAGACAGATGAAATACCACCGATATCTATTTGCTCCACCCAGAAAGTTTTCTAGTAAGACTATGCAAAAGCATGCTTAGAAAAGTTGACCAGCAGATGATCCTGAGAAGACTTTCATGCCTCTTCTTCCAGCTGGAGGATTGTCAGCTAAAGGACTGGGAGTTTGCTCACCCAACAGAGCTTGCACAGATTCTGTCACATGAATAGGAGAATATGCCAAAGCAGACTGAAGGCAAGAAGAGTTCCTTTAGGAAAGAAGTGTTTGAAATAAAAAAGTAGCACAAGCTCCCTCAGCTTTGTTTTCCATTCAGGTCCTTGAAGTGATGACCAGGCCCCTCAGCAAGGGTCCTTTCACTAATGGCCTGCAGTGGGAACTCATGCTATTATGCCCACAATTAGACACAGTAGGAGTGGCAGAGAGCACTGCATTTCCATCACCACCTGCCAAACCCCTCAGTGCTCCTTTTACATCTTGGGATGAGGAGGAAAGAAGAGAAGGAGGAAGCCTTTGGGATGCAGAGCTGAAGATGCAAAGGAGAAATAACAATTGCAATCATATTTAAAAGTGGAGCTGGTGGTGCTTAACAGAAATGATCAGCTTTTGAGGTAGTGATCACCCTTTCTTGGCCAATATTTGGTCTAGGAACAATTCCTTAATTTTGTGTCTGTCGTTTTCAAATCGGTAACATCTCAGATACAGTGCTCCAAGCCTAAAATAACATGTAGACTTATATTTAAAATAATTCTTTCTTCTGAAGCCTTTTCAGCTTTGAGCCTCACTCCAGGGCCAAACCCCCAAACACTGAGTGAATTCATTTTGCTGAAGTAGTAGGGGCTCAGCTACAGAACGTGGACTGCCCCAGCTCCAGTCTAGCCTTTTGTGATAAAGCCTTTGAAAAGCAAGACTGCAGACTAAGGAAAGCTTCCAAAGACTGAAGAAATGTTCAGCTAGAATAGGAAGTTATCAGGAAGTAATCAGGACACTACTTCTTGATATTAGGGTCAGACTTTCTATCAGATATCTAGAGATCCTGGTTTTTGGAGCATATGTAATAAAAAAGCAAAGAGGTTTAGTGGTAGCATTGTATTTCTGACTATTTGAGGATGTCCATCCTGCACACTTACATCAGTGTGATCTTAATTTTAGATTTCAAAGTGATTTACTGCTGAGGGAAATCACCCATTGGGGTCATAAGGTTCATTCCAGAGCCTGATGCCAACATTTTGTGGGTGAACTGGAGATTCCACTGACAACTCTGATGCCTGAAGAAAGAAAAGTTCTCATACACATCCAGGCAAAAAATTTTCTCCATTTTCTGTTGGTGGTCCCAGATTTGCAAGATGTTTAGCTACTTGGTGCTAGACACACAGTGCTAGGAGGACTGTTCAGTAGCTATTTTATGTTCTATGAAAGCTACCTTTTCCAAGATCTCCAGGTAAGCTAAAACATTACTTAGAGAAACTCACACTGTCCTGGGTTTCATACAGTAAAAGCTGTCAAAGGTCTCTTGCTGACTAGCAAGACTCACCACTGCCTAGACATCTATTTGGCGCAAACCAGTTCTTAAATCCAGCTCCTCTTTCCATTATCCATAGCTGAAGATGCCAAGGTGATGAAAAAGTGCTAAGCAAAGAACCTCACTATCAGCTGCAGAAAAAAACTGTAGGATTTATCCTATGCCTGACCTTACTCTGCCACCACTGATGTATATGCTACATGCCCGAGACAAAGGTGTGTTAAAAGAGAGCCAAGAATATAAGCAACGTGCGATAAGAACATACATCAAGCTTTCTACTACATATAGCTTCAATAATTTGTAATACTTTTTTAACTTTCCAGTCTTTTTTGTCTCCTGTAAGCTTCAACGCAGTTAATTTTATAATGTTCCAACATTACCAATAAATGTTTTCAGAAATAATAGCTCAAAACTGTGACCTACAGGGTTGTATTAGAAACAGAACTACTTGCTGACCATATCCCATTTATTATTACATCTTGAGGTCTGTCAGGTAGACAGTTTTTAATCCACTTAATGTTTGCCATGTTGATTTTGTATCCTTCTTAACCAATGCATTGTGTATCATGAAACCAAATGTTCTGTAGTAGTCTAACTATATTGTATCAACATTATTACCTTATCAACTCAACTTGTTATCTCACAAAAATATCAAATTAGTTTGACAAGATCTATTTTCCATAAAACCACATTGATTGGCATTAATTATATTTCCCTCCTTTCATTATTAATCGAGTCTCATACCAGTCATCCCATTGTTTTCCTCAGGACTGATGTCAGGTTACCATGACTGTATTTACCCCACTTTTCTTGTTTACCCTTTCTTGCCCATGTTCATTTTCTTCTAGTATCCTAGGAGTTCCATATAATTCAAATAATTATTAAAAGACTGTTTCTGTATTACATCTGAAACAGAATTATTTTTTATCATAATCCTGATGCTTTTCCTACAAAATATTTAGTAGACATTTTTGCCTTTTTCACATTTTTATTGGTGAGTCTAAACGTATATCTCTAGCAATGATCCTGTGTCATTGTGAGGACAATGTCTGTTTCAATTTACGTAAAAATTTCCCAGTTCTCCACAGCCAAATATTCTTTTCTCTTTGTATCCTTTCAATTCCTTTATCAGTCTTCTACTTTTCCTTGCTTTTGTATTTGTTGCAATTAACTTCTCCTTTCTTTCAACTGTTATACATGCTTTCATTATTTTTATAGTTGCTTTCATCTCCACTTAACTTTACTGTTGTTTTCATAACCTCAGATTCCTTCTTTTCTCAGCTGTAACACCAGCATTTGGGAGTCTGATAAAATGCGATCAGAAGATTCCGTATGATTATTTCTTTAATGTCATTCAGTCCTTTCAAAAGATGTCTTTCCTATTTGTTTTCACCTTTGGCAACTTGATCCTTTGGTTAAGATTCCAATTCAGTAAAACACTGAAGAAATTGTGAACTGGTGATGGAAGCCTATACTTTTTGGAGCGTGATAACCACAGCAGATTCTAAACATGGAGTAAGGGGTGCATTTTTCCATTAGTGTGTCTGTGGAGTGCTATGGCTTGGCAAAGACAGAAGCCCATGTTAAGTAGAAAGCTCGTTGAAGCTAGATGATAATGACCTTATGAGTGGAGATCTATTTGAAGCTCTAGCATTTCTAGAGTTTGGCCATAAAAATTATGTTCTCAAGCATTACCTTTCATTTATGGCCTAGAGTCCAGAACTTTCTCCTAAAGGTTTGTATCTACATTTGCTCTTCTCCAGAACTGAGTAACCTTCCCTCTTTTTTTCAAAAGATGACCAGTATTTGCAATAACTTTTTACATAACATCTTAGCAATAAGAGGACTTGTCCATAGAAAAGGTAAAAATCAGTTGAGATGGTTTTAAGCCTGTATGTCCCAGTCAGCCCCCTAATCTCATTTTACATATAGTTTTTGATTACATTGTTTTACATCAAACATCTATTAGAATAAAACTAATCCACAAAGTGGATATAAATCCAGGAACAGAGATCAGAACACAGAGTTATCGCTGTCTATGCTCTGGTCATACTTTTGGAGTGATGCCCCTACTTACCAGCAGGTTTTTGATTTTTTATAAATCTTGCATTCTTTTTCATTTTTCTACAGGAAAGGTGAATACTCTTGTTTGGACTATCCTATAACAAATGCGTTAGGGTGTTTCTCCAAGGAGTGTGAGACTGAAGCTCTTTCTAAATCATCTGAAACACACTAAAAGTCTCATACTTCCTTGCTGACTGATATAGCTGGCAGGGTGTGCAATCACTTATAAAATACAGCTTTTGCAACTGCTTTTTGTGAACACCCTGATGCTGTTAGTTTATTTTTAATTTGCAGATTTTCTTCTCTAATTTCAATTATGCTTCAGGTGATGAAGGTGTTGCTTGCTTAATTTTTTGAAGCAAGTTCCTCAGGGTAAATGTAAGCCGATTACACAATATAGAAGTGAAGGTTCAGGGAAGCTTTTGGATTGGAATGAAAAGTACTTTGTGAATATAGATTCTTACTGAGCTAGGCAGTCACCTCATGTAAGATTTTGGGTTGCAGTTTTTGGGTTTTGGCAATCAACACCTACCCAGATTCCTGACTTTTTGTCTTTATTTTGAGACCTGGCATGATGTACTCATTCTGACTGATAGGACTTTTGGCATTTGTTTACATGTAATGGACTTACTTAAGCTGTGATAACTGGTACCTACTTGCCACTAATAAATATCTGTGATGAAGATAAACTAACATTAACTGTCAGTATGGTGGTAATACAGTTTTTTTTATTACAGGTCTAACAATTTTTGCAATGGAAAAAAATATCAAATTGTCATGATCTCTGCTTTCAATTACTAACCATCTTAACTGACTTTATACAACTGATGCTAACAAGCTGACAACATTGCTGTGCTGCTTGCTAGGATTTTAAAGAGTTGATCAAGCTGGGGAAATAAGTTTATTCCTCTTTCAGTGGATCCCTCAAGAAAAGTCTGTTCTGGCACTTGCCGGCTCAGTGGAAGACCACTATGAGAAACAAAGTATTCCCAACAGCAGGAGCTTTGTGATACTGGCAACAGTACTGGGTTTTTTATGAAGTCCCTGTGATTACCAGCTGGCACTCCCAACATCTAGCTCATAACTAGGATATGGAGAAGCTATCTTGCTGGAGCTCAGTACCTGTAAGTTTGATTGTTTGGTATAAGGAAACACTGAGGAAGGATCAAAATTAATATTTACTTTATCATGAAAAGTTTACAGGTCTTTATTGTAAAAGGCAGGCAATCTCAGTCATGCTTCTTATATTAACCCTAACAGCAGAGGCTGTGAATCCTTTTATTCCAATTGCGTGAGACCAGAACATTGCTAGTCTTTTTGATTGCAACTTATCTCAGCCATTCATGTAAACATGGCAGTTTCATTCCAAAATACCACAGGTCCAGCCAGATACTCCCTCAGAACATCTGTTAAATCAGACTACGGTAGGGTATTTAATCAGCTATGTATCACATGTGGAGCACATTACATCTGAACTTCTTAAAACATACTTTAGATTTCAGATGAAATTTGAGAGTTTTGTTTTCATTGATAAAATTCTGTTTAATATGGGTCTTGTTACCTAAGAAACCAATTATTTCCTTATCCTCTGACTCAGCAGATGAACTTAGCTTGCGTGCTTATCCAGACAGCCCCTAAGGATCCTTACTTTGGAGCTCAAGGTAGAAGATTTTCAGGGCCTGTAGGTTCTGAAGGATATTGAGTAGTACAGAGACCAAGGACTCCGACTTTCTAGACATATTGCAAAACCTTTGTATTTTCAGGCTTTTTCAGAGACAGAGTAAGTGAAACATTGTTGGAGGAGCATAAAACTACTATTGCTTACAAGGTGTCACTGTAGATTGTTTGTATGTACATATTAATTTTAATTTTGCCCATACTTCTTAATAGATACACACTACAAAGTGGATATGTAAGAAGGTTCTCCCACCAAATTTACATTGTTAAAAACATTTTTAAAAGGTGACACACAATCTTACCCAAGTGAACTGGTGGTCACACAGATTGAGACCACCATATTTGAGTCCAGCCTGAGAGCTGACCTGCACATCTTAGCTTTCTCCACCTAAGGATTTCAATAGCATCTGCTGTCTTTCTATAACTGAAGAATGCTCAGCCACTCAGTTTGTATCACCACATATCCAGGACCCCTGAACTTCTTCTCCAGCTTAATCAGGGTCTATGGAAAGCCCTTTGTTGAGCCCACAGGAAGCCCTTCACCACTTATCTAATCTTTCCATGATCTTTTGTGAACTTCTTGTATCTGTATGAATGTCATTCTTAAATTGCTTTTGTAAGAATGCATTTCTTCTGCAGAAATTAAAAAATCATGCCCATTTACAATTCTACATTCTAAGGAAATAAAACACCCAAATTGTAAATAAATAAATTGATATGTATAATCATGTTCTTAACAGATCAGAAATTCTGTAACATATGGGATTTGACCTTTTTTTTTTAATAAAAGATAATTGTCATAATTTGTAGGTTTATATTAATGAGATTTTATAATAATTGTATGCATGATTCTAGCTTAAAATAAACTGATATACTATGTTTTCAGGTTGGTTGGGGAAAACAGGCTTTTTTTTAGAGTTATACATCATAAAAACCTTCATTTGATCAAGCTTCAAATTATGTATTTTCTGCTTTTTATGTTAAAGTTACCACATACATACTGTTTTGTTTTAATTTTATGGGTGACATTATATATATTTACATATATATACATCTATATTTATACATGCATGGATGTATTTCCTCTGCTAGCATAACAAAGTAAAAATACGCTCGGGGGGGCTTTGCAGCAGAACAATATGTAACAGCTGCCTTCCTTTCTCTCAGAAAAGATATAAAGGATTGTTTTTCCTTTTACAGTGATCCCTTAAGTCATGGCAACCTTCTCCAGTTGCCATTAATTCGACACCCTGACAACTTAAAGACAACGGCAGCACATCAGATCTGAAAGGAATTGTGTCTAATTTTCTCTGCTAATGCATTGTATCTGCAGAACTGATATTAAAGGTAATTCTGCACATCATGTCTTGAAACCAGATACCAGGAGGGGATGATGAACAAATTGAAACCTCTTGTGGGAAAGAATTTGTCCAAATCCTAGCATTCCATAGACCATTCACATGAAATTGATAAGACTATCATAAATCACTCCAGTGACTTTGTAGAGATGAAAAGATATAGACCTGCAACAGCAAATAAGCAATAAGAAAGGATACAATAATATGGAAAAAGCTAAGTTAATGTTTGTGTTGTTCAGGGAAGATTCCAAATAATAAATTTGCCTTTGAAAATAAATATAAGCTAATAATTTTCATAGTTGTTGCCTCTCTTTTAGCTTCATTTTAGCTGCAAATTCTACAAACATTGATTCCAAAGAAGGATGAAAGTCATATTGCATGTCCAGCAGCACGCCTTTTTTTCCAATTAGACTTCTCTACATTCCCTTATGAGAAAGGGATTGGCTTTCTACAAAATTTTTTATACAGAACATGGAAAAGTATTTACAGACTCAGTCTTGTCTCAGAACTGAAATATCAGATGAGGCTGTGTGAAATACTACTGGGATGGCCCTCACTGTTCCACCTATTTTCAAGCTCTTAGTAGCTCTTCAGTATAAATAAGAACAGTAGCTGTTAATTGCCTCTCAGGTCTGATCCAGAAGCCAAGAGACTGTTTGAGGTACCCCCCATACTGGGATCAATGTAATCTACAAATCACTTGATCATTAAGCTATGGAAAAGGAGGGAAGGAGGTAGAATGATGGTATTACTCTTCACCCTCCACCCTATGTCATCATGGTATCATCATGTTGTCAGCCTTCAGCCTTAGGTTTTGTTGCTGCTAGATTCAGAATCCACTAGTGACAAAAAGGAGGCCTTTACATCTTTAAGGATCTCCAATTCTGTACTTAGAGTGGCTTGGTTTGATTTTTATTTTGGGTGGGGAAGAGGAAAACAAGATCTAAGGAAGGCAGTATTGACACTCTACATATCTAAAATACCTTTAGTTCTCAAGATAAAAGGTTTTGTTGAATTCTTCATAAATTATTATAAAACTTTAACTTAAACCAGCTATTTTCTTAAAATGTTGTTTACTTTAGAGATTTGTTGTGTTTAAAAGGTAAACTTGGTATGCAGTATTCTAGTACGGTTCAATCAATGTATGCAGAAGAATGTTTATTTAATAGCCAGAAAAGAAACAAATTGCAAATACAGCCAGGTACCACTAACAATTATTTTCCTTTTCTGAAAACAAATAATTAAATTTTCTTTTAGTAAGATTTTTTTTTAAATAAGACTGATAAAAGGTTTTGCATCATAATTCTTAATATTTACCATAAATGAGTGAAGCCACAGTCTATTGGTTAGCATCATATTTACCACAACACATTGTGAATGAAACACATTACTAAAAAATTATTAAAAAAATAAAAAGACTTGTAGCCTAACCATAACATTTAGTTGTGTTATGCTTACAGTAATACAGATTTTCTTTCAAGTAGTTATCTTTTTCTATAGGCAAAAATTGTTCTTTGTTATTAAAATTACTACAATATATATCTCAACTAAATTTGAAATCTTGTATTCAGAAATACATATTTACACTGAACATAGTTAAGGTCAGTTTGCTTAGATGATTCCATGCGTTCCTTAGATATCAGTTCCTCCTTTGGCTCATGTTATCATAGACAAATACTTCAAGCAGTGGTTTTCAGTAATATTTCTAAAAATTCCTCATGTGATTTCCCATGAAAAGGGAGGATCTAATTGGATTTTTAATCCTTAGCTAATCAAGCAACACATTGCATATACTATTTTAGGCAGAAACTGAAAAGTTCTTTCCACTGCCTTATTATAACAAGACAAGTTTGGATGTAACTTGAATCAGTAGAAAAATAACATGGTAAAGTCCCTATACTGTATAGACGTTACATGAAAACAATGCTCTCCTTTCTTTAAACTGCAGCCAGTGCCTAGCCTTTGATGAAGCTCTGGAATAATGGAGTGCCATGGGCTATTTTCTTCTGGTTTCTATAGCTCAATACAGGGCTTGTCTCCTCTGTTTGTTTTCAGCTAATTGCCTCAAGATCTAATAAGTTAGTGATGATGTATGCTCAGCACCGGTGACCCCTTGCCAAAAGAAATATTATGTCGCACCAAAGTTTAAGGAGCTAGGTTTTTATCAGCAAAGTATCTTTTCCCTAAAAGGCTCTAATTTCCACTGTGTAGGTTGTAAGTGGCATCCATGATTGCACTGGTTCTTTTAAATGGCGAAGACAGAAATAACACTTGAGGGGAAAAGCCAAATGCTAACCTACATGTGTTCTCTTACTTTCTGTCACAAGGCTTTAGTATTTGTTGTTCAGTGTGCTTCAAAGGAAAAACACTTGAGAAATTATCAATTTAAAAAAATGTTCAGTTTAAATTAGACATTTACTCAGGTTTTTCTCTTTGCATATAATTTTAATGACCTGATTTAAAATATTTCTTACTTACTTTATTCTTTTTATAGCAAAGAAAGATAACCAGAGAAAGCAAAGATAGTAGCAGCTACTATCAATTATATTGAAAGTTATAACATAAAGAAGCAATTAATAAAATGAGGCCTGGGTAGATAACTTATCAATTCTACATTAAATAGTATTACACAAATTGCAAGTTAAAATACATTATTTTTTTGAAAAATAAGACATTGCTTTGGCAAGGTAGAGGTATATCAGAAGAAAAAACCTTCCAAAGAATGTTTCTGATATCCTTAAACTTATTTTTTTTAATGGAAGCAGCACTCTTTTTCCAGATGCTTAATAATAAGACTTCTATGGAACAAAGCAAAAATTCAGATTATAAAAATTACAAAAAACCCAAATAATTTCCTTATATACATGGAGTCATCATGCTGCCTTATTAGAACAGTTTCTCATGTTAAAGAGCATATCCAATAACGATCTGAACTTTATAACTCTGTCGGTGTTGTAAAGTTCCTAACCTAGCTTACCTTGCTGCTCACCTGAATGGACAGCCCTCAGTTCAGTGGAAATGCCTGTCATGCGAGTCCCAAAACTCAGCCTGCTGGCAAGGAGCTTTTTCCACTGGTCAGCAGGAGACACGGAGAGCCAGCTGTGCCTTGAGGCCACGGTGCAGCTAAGGAATACTTGGTGGGTTGATCTAACAACTCTCTGTCACCATTTCTTCCCCTCTGTTCACCTGCACACTTACTCCTGCTCCATCCTTTGCACTATGATGTTTGTGCTGCTAATGAGCCCATTTATTTCACTGCCTGGCAGAAAAACCTCCTGAGGAAAGAAAAAATATGTTTTCTACCACGTCAGGGAGCTGAACCTGCAGCTCACCAGGAGTCAAGGTTTGCAAGATAGAAGAGGAGAAGGCATATTTTTTAAAGATTCAAAATGCTGTGACACTTCACCCACATAAACCTGCATTACTTTGGTCCTACCTCCTACAGTCCCTGACTAATGGTTCCTGGAACATTTGCACCAGCACTGGCTCTGGTTTGACCAGGTGTTGCCCTGTATTAGAGAGCTGATCTCTGCAAAATCTCAGAAAAAAAACATTTCTTCCACAGAACAGGAGGTATGGGACATGGTCCCAGTTCTTTCCTGTGCCTGAAGGGACATGAGCTTGCATTTTTCAGTACTCAGGTGAATGCACAGGCACAGACAGGCTGCAAAGCATGACAACATGGAGAGCTCACCCCGATCCAACGACTGTTTCATATAAACAGTGAAACGTGCACTGCATCAGAGGCTGGAAGCCAGGTCTAAAGTTATTTTGCTCCAGACTTGTGATTTCACTATTTCTAACCCTCTAAATAATCTGTTGTCCCACACCATATGGAATAGCTGCAGCACAAAGAATCAAAACCTTGGCTTCCACATGTAAATCATAGGCTTTAGTGTAGATGATCCACAAGAGACAGAAGAAATGAAAGGCAGGTGTGCTACATCCTGTGTGGATGCTCTGATCACTGAGCTGTTGGATAACAGGCACTGATTGTTATTTGCTGCATTTGTGCCTCTTTGCAGTGGTCCAAATCATTACATGTCCCAGGAAAATGTCTACCACTCCGGGAGGTGCTGGTGAGGTAAGTGGAGGAAATATGAGCCTGAAAGCTCTCAAATATTACCTGAGTGCCTAAACTGCTTGGGATTCCCCTGAGAAAAGGTGTTTCTTGCAGGGCCCAGGGACAAGCAGCTTGATGTGAAGGCAGCTGAACTCATAAGAAAAAACAAACCTATGGATTTTAGATGACTCAGAGGTCAGATGGCAGCTGAGAAGGAATGCTGAGACTCGATATGTTGGATTTAAGCAAGGAGCTTTGTCAGTCTTGTCCCTTTTAGGGCATAGTCAGATGCTGCAGTGTCAGGAAAGAGGTTCAAGCAAAAACATAAACCAAAACATTTAAACTCTAGGTAAGCTGCTAGCAAAACAAAACCCAAACCCATAATATTTTATTTAAATTTGCTACTATGTCAGATAGTATCAGGACTTCTTATCTAATTTTAAATGGGAAATAGGGAAACTTCTGGGATTTATGAATTAATATCAGGAAATTGGTTGAAACTAATGAAAAGTAATGAATAATGTATAATGAAACAACTGAGTGGCCATGGCATGACAGGAGCAAAGGCAAATTTGTGTACATAGCAATTCTTTGCTTTACAAGCAAATAATAAAAACATTAACTTGTACTTTCAAAATAGTTAACATGGCTTAGATACGATTTTTAAGCAGTCATGAGGTAAGAGCTAAGGTTATGCTTTTGGCTGGAAAATAGCTAAAGGTCAGAATCTAGGTATAATAGGTGGGTTTTTTTACAGAGCAATACATTAATAGCTTGGTATCTCACAGTTTCTTAATACAACCAGTAATATTTAATATTAGTGGGAAAAACAATATACAGAAGTTGTGGGGTTTTCCTTTGTCATGGCATTTTTAGTTTCCTTAGATACTGTGGTCACTCCTGCTTGACATATGTATCTATAAACACAATTGTCAGTAGAAAGAGTTAAGAAATGACATGCCAACATTTGGAAATGCCAGAGCTCTTTATATTGGCCAAAATTAGAGAAGGCTTTGAGAAGCTTCAGAGGGACTTATTGAAGCAAGTTGAGTCTGCAGTTTGATGGTAGTTAAGAATCAGTGTCTTCCTAATTAAAAGAAATATACTCTAGAGAGAATAATGTAAAGTCAGTGAGATTGATGCATGTGGTTAAACTTAAGTGTGTATTTGACTGCCTTGCTAAATAAGGATAACATTACATTCTTAAAGTTAATTCACTGCTATACACATTGAATCTTGAAATCTTAATGATTCTTAATTATTAAAACTATTACCTATTTAGAGCAACAGCGTATTTTTTTATTTTTGTTTTTTAGGATATTACTTCATCCAATTAGTAATTTATTGTGCAACGACAAAACTATTGTTAAATAAGGAATTACTACAAAAAATAACATTTTAAAATTTCATCAGCTATTAGCTGCACTGGAAGGGTTAGAGGAATTCTCCAAAAAACCAAAACTGATTCCAGAAAAAAACTGAAATACACCAATAATGTCCAGTTTTCTAGACAACAAAGTACACACATTTATTTTGCCTGATATATTATTCCCTCTTATTTTGGATTAAATGTCTAATATAGTATTTATTTCTTCCATTATTTTATGATGCTGTTAAATGTGTATTGTTCCATACTTGAGGAAAAGTTGGCAATATAATATGCTAGCATGAAAGAAATAAAAATATATGTTGCATGCATGAGTCTTGATTATTTGAAACATTGTTTTGTGTAATGTGATTTAACCCCTTTTATGATTGAGATCATGTGTGCTATTCCCTTTGTTTAAAATATGTCTAAGAATTCTATTTCTACTGCAAAAATAAATGATGAATTATTTATACATACCAATTATTTATTATCATTTATGCAAAGCTTGTCATATTATGCATGCATAAGGGGATTAAATCACTGTTAACCCATAATGCCTTTAGGGGCATTATATGATAGGCAAAAGGTTGCTTATGTTTACTATTGTAGATAAACATATACATTAAGAACATACATATTGTTTATACAAATTGCCAAGTTGAATATCAGTTCTGTTAGGAAAATAAAGTGTTTATTGAGCAATTGGTTTTATAAATAATGATCAACTAATCTATTTAATGCAGTATACTTACTTTCTCTAGCTTAAAAACATGAGCTTTTTTCAACTAATGATACTCAAGTTGAATTTAATGCAAACCCAAGGAATGGAAGTGGTATAAGAATGCACTCAAATCTTTTCTTTCATTGTCCCTCCTGAGGTAGCCCCTTCATCAGCTACTGATGGATCATTACACTTCACCATTAAAATAAGTAGGCAAAATCTATATAATGTCAAAAGAATATTATTTCCTATTCTTTCCAATAATCAATCTGAAATACAACGTAAATTCAATGAGACTGACTTTTATACCAATATTAGCAGGTGGAAAGGCTGGATGCCATTGTTTTAATGGGGTACAAAAAAGAACACTTTTTCAGGGTATGGGCCAAAAGTAAGTTTAGTAGTACTATAATAAAACAGTCCTTATCTTTTGATGTCATACTGTAAAAAGAAGAAAATATTTTTTAACTTTGTATGGAAAAATACTATTTTCCAGCTTTAATAAACAAACAAGCACATTAAATTCATAAAGGTATTAGGGCATCATATGTGTGCTTGAGGACATTTCATATAATTGCAGGATGAGAGAGTAATTCAGCAAGAGTCAAATGACAACAATTTAATGCAGTAACTCTCCAAAGTTGCAAGATCTTGTTACAAATATAGTTCAGGTCACAGTCTAAACATAGTTAAAGGTCTCAACCTAGTTCCTGAAGAATGTGAGTTCAGATAACAAAACTTGCCTGTTGAAAACACACATGCAAGTCTCTGATCAAGGCATTCTTGTTCTCTCCTTTTCTTGTCCCTCTTCAGCAAAGCAACATGTTGGTTTCTTGACCTATCCCAGTTTGACTCCAACAGCATCTTGATTTGTTTTTCTTCTCTCCGGAGGCTACAGGTCCTGATGATCTGTTATTTTAGCTGTTGTGGTGCTTTAAAACCTTTCCTAAGCAGCCAGCACAAACCATATCTCAAAACTGAAGGTTGAGAAATTGAAAATAACAATGAGTCCTATAACTACAGAGCTGAGGCCAGCTGGTTAACTGATCTTGACCAAGTAAGCTGAAAGAAAATGTGTAACTGTTATTTTATGTAGATTAGGAAAAGGTCAGGTCAGATAAACAACATCTTTTCCTAATTTAGACAGACTGCAATGAAGTCGAAGGTTGCCATCATCTTCAGCAGAGTTTAACTGAACATTGTAGACTTGATTCACTAAAATGTTTGTATATACTTAGCTTTGAACTGGGAAGAAGTCCTACAGAAAGTCAATTCTTAAAGTTTAGTCCATGCCCACCTGTTTGATCAAGGTATTCTGAAGCCTAGCAAAAGCCCTTCAGGTGATGTCCACGCTAAAAGCACTTCCAGGGAATCAGCAGCTTCAGCCCCAATTCCAAATCAAGCCACTTTATGAAACCCAGCCCTATCAGCAGCCCCTTTTCCAAGTCACAGATTACATGTTACATCCTAACTGTCACTAAATGCAAGTGCAACCTTGTTTTAATCAGCTGCACTGAAGCAATATGCTGCAAATGAGACTCCCCCTTTTGTGTAAGGTTGATTTGATATCAGAAAAATGTCTGGTTCATACTGTGTTGTTCTGATTAAAACCAATACAAGTGAGATCAAAATTGAGTCCACTGACTGTAAAAAACAAAAGGATGTATTAAAAGAAAAAGTAGTTTGAGGGCAACTAAAACCTCTAGCTTGTTTTTTTAATTAATATTTTCTTTTTGTGACATAGCCTCAGGCATCCAAATATATATTCTTCTAATCCCACTTGACCTCAACACACATGTTTATGCCAAGGGTGTTCTCATGTTCCCAAGACTAGGGTTTAGGATAATGGATTCTACCAAAGGGCATTCTTGCATTTTTCTTCTGTCCTTTCATTTCCAACCACTTTTCCATCCATGTTTTAATCCTGATTCTCCTCTCTCCCATAGATACCATCTCATGCATAATATTCCTACAGATGTTACACTAAGGGCCATGCCTACTACAACCAGTACTATTAAATGCCTTCTTACCTCCTAGCTACGAAGCTGAAGTAAAAGAGGTTCTCAGTCTCTTTCTCCCTCTGTGTTCTCTAAACATGTTGCAACTATCTTATTTCTGCACACATGGTCTGTGAAGTCAAACAAATTCATTACTTAATATAGAAAAAGTAAGAACAGATTTTCACAAATTATTTACTGAACTAAATAATGGGTTTTGAAAGAAGAAACCTTCCCCAATTCTTTTTCTTTCAGTTTATGGCATGGCTTTTGTAAAAGAGATCTAAAATAATGTTGCTGTCAGACGTGAGCAGATCAAGATTTCATTCTGTGTTAGCATAGTCAGAAATGAATGCACAAGCTTTTTGTGTGCAATTCTGAGTAATTCTTCTTCTGTCAGAAAATGCAGATCCACAGTGAAATTATGTTTATAAAATTAGGCAAAATGGCACGCAAAACTCTTGTCACATGTATTTGTTAACAAAAATAAGCTTTCTTTGAAATTTGACTTATGAAAATCAGTAACAGAAAATTAAGATGAAATATATGTTCTTGAAAGCACTTTAAAATGTTTTCATTGGTATATGATAAAAAAGTGATGTCATTTTTTGGTAATCTTACTACTAATTTTTTAACTTTAGTTTTAGATGTAAAAGCTTTTCTGGTGTGCTATTTTGTACATTTCAAAGAGGTCAGATAACATCTCAATAAACTGTATTGTTCCAAATCTGAAAAAAATTGTTCCAAAGTAAAATATTTAAAAGTAAAGCCACTGTTTACATTTTCTGCCAAAGCTTATAGTTTTTGTTAACACTAGTGATGATATGACATTCACTGAAAATAACCTGATGCAATTAGGTCATTTTTAAGAAAAGTTCTGATGGTAGAAGGGAAAGAAAAAAGCCAATAAATTTTAAAAAAAAGGTTTTGTCATGTAAATAGAGGAAGAATCTATTTTCATCACCTTTTATTTTAATGTGCGTATACATATCAATATATATGTCACATTCTTTTGAGACATTTCTTTATAAGAGACATTTAACATCAATTTAACTAGAGTCTTTCTATTTATTTGGTTTCAAGAGAAATATCAGCTAATCAGCACTACAGACCCAGAATATGATTATGGTTTATTCTGATAGATTACTTTCATGATGGTAATATAGTTTGGGACATGTAGGAGTAGGAATTAGGAACCTATTCTACTTTGCAGAAAAATATTAAAGGCAAATTAACTCATAGCAGAGGACCTAAAAATCAAATAAGGAATCAACAAGCAAAAGTCAAAACACAATTCCCTGAGTCAGTATTTGCTTCTGTCTTTTCTTTAGGTCATCCGTATATAGAATTTCTGGTAATGGAGCCCACAGTGAAAGCTACTGCATTTCACATCATTTGAATTTAGGCCTATTACTGTTCCTAAACTGTTTTTCCAAAATGGATTGTTAATAGTCACTTATGGGAGATTCTGCTACATGATTAATTCCTGGACTTTTTGTCCTGAACAGGCAAAAACATCTAAATATCACCACTGACTCAATCATTGCCCAGGGATCCTGAAAAACAAACACCTTTAAGTCTTGACAACTGATTATGGGGCAGAAATAATTTTAAAACTGTTGCAAAATACAAACAGGTTGTAGTATGTAAAACACAATTCCCCATGTAGTCACATGCACATACACTGATATTCATTCCCTGAATCTTAAAGTAATTTAAAAGGATAATTAGTGTGTAGTGCCTGAATTGGTTCCTCAGAGGGTTAGTGTCCACCCTGTTTGTCACTGTTTCTTGCCTAATCCTGTCTAATGAGGGTTTATGTTAACATGGCTAAGCACTTGCAGATATGCACTACCAAGCTATCTAAGCTTAGAGAAGACATGCTGTTCAAATGTCACTGCCTTTGGCTATCATGTTATAAGATACTGGTTATTACTTATTATCTTTCATATTCAAAAAGCTGCCATTTTTACTTGTTTGTAGGCTCTTGTAGCTCTTGTACAGGTAACAAATAATGTCTGTGGTTTTCCTAGATTTACATTTTTTAATTTGCTTACTCTTTCTTTTGCTAATAACTCTCTCAGTGAGGTGAAATACATTTAATTTACTGCTTTAAAGCATTTAGAGTAAACTCAACAGAACTGCACCAAAAATCACACTGAAGTTTAAATATTGGTAAATATGCAGGTTGGTAAATATTTGTAAATATAAAGACATATATGCATTGGGGGATTGGGTTGTTTTTTTGGTTTGTTGGGGTTTTTTTAATTGGCTTGCTGTCACCTCGTCACAATACTTCAGTACAAAGAGTTAGTTCTGGTTCATCTGGTCTGGGCTAAAGGTTTTCATTTCAAAGAAGAAAAAATGTTTTTTTTTCTCTTCCTGTTTTAGAAGCTACCAGACCCTGTAGAACATTAAACATCACAGTCAGACCTTTTCGCTCTGGCTAGTTGTGATTATCCTTTGCAGGTAGGAAGGCATCCTACTAGAGTCTGAAATGAGAGGTCAGTCTTCAGATCTGACATTTGGTTCAATTTTTTTTTGGTTGTTGTTCCAGAAAGGTGAAGATTCACCCCTGTTATAATTGCCTTCATTAGCTATTTCTACACTGTTGCTAAAAAGCAGCCTCAGGAGTGTGTGCAAGCAGCTGAGTAGCATGTACTCTCCCATCCACACTGTTGCCTGTCAGGCTGCCTAAGGCCTACCTGCAGGCAGCCCGTGAGCAGCCTGTTTGGGCCTGTCTGGAAAAGCACTAAGCTACCAGACACATCAGGGGTGGAGGGTCCTGACCACGACTCCCCTCCAAATGCGACACAGGTATGTCAGGTTGGCCCCTCACACCTGTTCAGCACCAGGCAAGAGTGCTGGCATGGCTGCTGTGTATCCCTTGCCTTCTGAAGGAAGAATCCTCCCACATCCCGAATCGCCCTGCCTGGGAGCAAGCGCAGCTCATGCAGAGGGGATTTGGCTGCAGTGCCATCACTGAAGGCAGAGCAAAAGCAGACAACAGGGCAGCAGCACCCAGTGCCCCCAGGCCCTCACCCCATCTGGGGCTGGGGCTGGCTTGCTCTTGATCTTGCCTTGTTTCTCACCTTAACACCCTGCACAGTTTAGTTTGCTGTGAGTGATGTGTATATCGTTCTGATTCACTGAAACAGAATTGCATGGGTTTGTACATGTGTGCTTAAGTCAAGCCCATAATCCCAAGACAAATTAGCCTGAGTGCTTACATTTTCAAGCAGCTAAGTCTTTGGGCATATCACTGGTTTATACAGTTGCAATATATAGAAAATGTAGCTGTTCCTCAGTGTTTAATAAGGAGCCTTTTGAAACACTACAATTTCTCTTTCCACTGCAGAGTAGTGATGCTGTAGCTGAGGTAGAGTTGTTCATGCCAATGTTTTGCTTGGTTTCATCATATGTGTCACTTAAAAATTGGTGTGACATCACTATCCAACTAAAACTCAGTCAAGGCATGCTACAAAGCTTTCTGAATCTTACTGTCCCTTTCCACAAACCTGTGTTATAAAAGAACTGTATAAAGAAATATGAAACTCAGAGAATTCACTGGTGAATTTTTGATACTAAAACTTATTAATTAAAATAGCCTCAACTAAAATGGAGGAAATATCGGTATAATTTAGCAGATAATGTCAATTTCTATTTCTTCATTTCAGTATTTTTCCTTGGCTAGTAGAAATCCTTACTACTACATTAAATGTGATTTGAGACCTACTTGGGAAGAATTCTAGACAAAACTCCCAATTTTATTTTTTGGCTTTTCTAATAAGAAAGAATATTCTTAGACAACTAGTTTAAACAGAAACTCATGTTAGAATGATCCTACAGAATAAGTGATAACTATCATATACTAAAGCTGATATCACTATAATTATTACAGTAGTAAAGTATTTCATCTTTGTAACCATTAACAAGACAATAACAATGAGCCTGGTGTCAGAAGAACTGCCATGTTGGGTCTGGATAGAGTGATCACCCTCGCAACATCTGCTCTCTGACAATCAGTTGGTCATGCTCAGGAAAGTAAATAAAGCAAATCTAAGATAGCCTTTTTTCTAAGGTACCACTTAGCTTCTGGAAACCAGTGGATTGTCTGAGTTAGACCTGGTTATACACAATGTGTTTACAACTCTACTAACGTACTTATCTGGAATATATGTGTCTTTTTTTTTTTTTTTTTTTTTTTTTAATCTGTTAATACTTTTGGCTTTCTTAGGATCAGTATTGCAACAAGAAGACTCACAGTCAAAATAAGACTACAAAATCACTGCTTGAAATAACTAGTTCTCACCCTAAAATATTTAAGAGCAAAAAAATATTTTATAGTAAAGTATTTGACACTGAAATTTATTTTGTAGTATAAGATGCTAATATTGTACATGAAAAGTAGAGTTCTTTGCCTACTACACAGGGGTGTAGGGGAGGAGGGTTCAGACTGTTGAATCATTTCTGGTACACTCAGCTTCCATCTCTTCTTCAAGTTAGATTGTTTTTAAGGAGTAAGCCTGTTCTTTTAGCTACTCTCTGTAAAGAGATGTCTTTGAGCAATGATGTCTAAAATTGTTTCCCAAGTCATGAACCTTGATGTACAGAAAGAAGTAACTAGCTGTAAGGATGGGAATCTACTGAGAAAATTTCCTGAGAATATTCCTGTACATCCTTTATGTGTTATCACCTGTGAGTTTCATTTCATCAGAAGATAATCTCTGTGTCCCCTATTCCCAGAGTGTTATACCCACCAGAGGGAATATAACTTCCTTCAGCCAGAGCTCTTCCCTGCTGTATAAGAGTCCCATTGAGCTTTCTTGGGCTAGCAGCCATATAGGTTATTTTCTGCTATATCAGTCCTGCAGTGATTAGTAATTACTGAAAGCTGAATCTCGTCCATTGTTAATTTATTTAAATCACTTAATTTCATTATATCATAGACAAATTACAGGGACAGTTACTGTTTTGGCCACGCGAAACTGTCTGTGGCCAAGATGTACAATGTTTCTCTAATTTGTCTCCAAGGGAATTTAATTAATCGTGAAGTGGGCAATATGGCAAATGCTGGAATTTGAATTAATCATTAGCTCAGTAAAAAGTTCAAATCCTGCTCCACTCATCCTGACCAGGAAGGACCAGGAGGCTGCTGCAGAACAAAGGTATAGGCTCTTCTGCAGCTGCTCCTCCTGCCTTAGTGGCATTCACAGTTTCAACTTCTAGTACATAAGATGGTTTGTCAGTTAAATGTACACCAGGATTGATCTACTGGTCCAGTTAGCCCTCCAAGCATCCCAAATATAAAAGCAGTTGATTTCTGCTGTCCCACAATGTCCTCAGCAAGTCAATTTGTTCCTTTGTCTCACCACACATTAAAGTCCCATTGGGACTTCAAAGGAGGAGGAGCAGAAGCAAGAAAAAGGGCGAAACAGGGACATACCATAATCATAAGAAGTAACCTTGGACTGCTATAGATTACTTTAAAGCTATGATTTTTGAGTGAAAATCTATCTTTATAGTGAACATTTCACACAGTAATTGACAAATTCAGCAGCAATTTCACACAGCTCTAGTCATCAGTCATTTGAAATATACAGCTACAGTATTCTACTGCTAATGAGTTTCAAGTGCATAATAAGTTAATTTGATTGACAGCCCTTGACCAATAATAAAGTCAATTTTTATGGTTGAAATAAATGTTTCTTCTATTGGTATCCATTTATTAATTTCAACTGTAGAAAAGTAATCATGTTTTAGCACCATGATAGTCATAAAACAAATATGCCATTACTTTTAGGCATATGCTCTTAAAATAAGCTTTTAAATGGTTCTTTTTAGTGAGTGTGTATGTGAATTTAGACCTGTCAAGGCGAACAGGTTTATGCATCCAATTAAGAAGTCAGACATCTATCTACAAGGTCCACATATGCTGCTTATATGGATTGTGTTCACAAACGAGTTTTGCGACTTATCTAAGAGTACAGGTGAAGATTCAGGGCTGGATTGAGGCCTCTTTAAAACCTCATCCTGAGTGTGCTACATTTAATAAAGCTGAATTTCCTGAGGAAGATGCAGTATGGCAACTATATCATGCATTCCGGTTATTTCCATGATACAATTCTCAAAAATGCACAGTAAGAACTGAAAACTAGATTGCTTTAGCAAATAATTTTATCCTATGTCTGACATTGTAAGCAAATTATATTGCTACTCGAATAGGTCTCTTCGCTGCAGGGTACAGAATAGTTAGCCAGAGCAAACCAAGAGAAGAAAAAAATCCAGTAGTGTTATCAACTTTAATGTGATGAAACCACATCACAAAAACTGAGTCTTGAACTCTTTACTAATTTTTACAAAAACCAGTAAACTTATTTCCAAGATATGTTAAACACATAATGAATAAAAGTGGATTGGCTAAATTAACTAAGATGCCTGACCAAGAAGGTTGATGACATCCTAAATATCTACAGGTATTTACAATAATTTAGTTATGACACCACTTTTGCTAGTATTGGATTTTTTGAGGTAATTGAAAGGTTTGCAATAAAACACTTTTTTGTAGGACATTCAGGAAGTATTGAAGTATGCTAACACTTTGTTCAATTTTATTTTAAGAATACACAAACACTCATTTAGTTCAATTCTACTAGAGCTGAATTAAAATATAATTTAACAGCAATATTTTAGTTTGAATCTCTCTCCTTGATGGCTCTATACTTGATCTGGTATACAGATGTCAGACAGGAAGAATCACAGAACTTTGACCTCATATAAAGGACATGAAATGCACAAATAATACAAGAATAAGATTCAGTGTAACTCAGAAATAAATTTCACCAAGTAAAATTGCTTTGGATACTTAAGAATTATTATTCAGGTACTTTTTGCCAAGCGTTATTCCAGGTTCAACATTTTCATGATCAAACAGTCTCTTTAGCAATGTGCCATTTGTGGTGTGACATTCTTTCCCTTATTAAATGATTTTATGTGGTTTATCCCATAGTTTTCACAGATTATAAATCATGTGAAAGGGAAGGAACTAAGAGGGCACAAAAACACCACGTAGCAGGAGTACACATTTTGTACTTTATTTTGTTGTGAAGTCAAAGTGTTATGCCTTAAAATACAGTGAAGTCGTGTCCTGAATCATTACTGCTGAAGATCGAAAGATAGAAAGCAGGGTCATACTCCCAACTCTTAAAGGAATGCAGCTTGGTCTTCCAATAAGCATCCTCAAAATCATCATTGCCAAGCTGATGGGTCCTGTCACCATAAAAAACAAGCAGAAATCCAGAACAAAAATATATTTGTGCATGCATGATTCTTAAATTTAAAAAAAGTAATATGAAGTATTTATAATTTTCAGGTGTATTTAACTGAAAGTCATTACACTGACTTTCAAGTGGGAAAACCTATTTAAATATACATTCAGGGGATATTATATACACATAGCGTGCATTTAAAAATGTACATGTTAGTTATTAAGTTACATATGTCAGCATACACAAGGAAGTCTCAAATTCTAGATTTTATTGAGAATACATACGTTTCTACTGCAACTGTCTGACAAGCTGCACTGAAAGACCTCACTGTCAGAGATAACATAAATGTAATCTTTCTGCACCTCATCAACATTGTCTTTAAGTCATTCTCCAGAGGGAAAACTGTTTGGGCAGGAGGTCAATTCACTTTCAATTCCCATTCGATTCCAGTGCACTTAGCTAACTGTGACCAATTAAATGATATTTTTTGTGAGAAAAAAATTTGCTCTACAGGAACCCACTTCCAGCTACTGAATTTTTACTTACTATTTTCATGTACAGCCTTGAAAAGACATTAGATAACAGAATTCTGTTAATTTTGAACTGAAATGTCAAAGGCTTTCTTTCACAGAATAAATACATAAAACAAGTTTGGCTGACATTCATTACTATGATATCCCCACCCTCTGACTGTATAAAATGAATCTTGAAATCACATCAAAAATCACAATCTAAACCACTTAATCTCTGCTGACTGTGTTGAAATCACTGTGGGATGGATTCACAGGCCTTGAAATATGTCTTACAGTGAGATACCTAAAGATCAGAATCTGTTTAAACAGAACAGGCTTAAGAACAGGATTAATCCTTGTCTGCAAGCATCTGTACAAGTAGAAGATATCTGATTTTAAAAGGTTCTTCTGTTAAGCAGAGAAAGTCTTCGTGAGAACCCAACCTAAAGACTAAAAATAAAAATCAGAGGAGGAAAGGCAACTTCATAAAAATGTGAGTAACTGCAACAGGAACAACTTGCCAGGAGGTGAAGATGTTTTTCCACCTCCTAAAAAGGAGGGGATATATTCCCCGAAAGGTCGTAAATCTCCTGGCAGAACCTGGGGAGGTGCAGCACAGATCCAAACCACAACCTCAGAAATTCACAGACACCTTCCACCTGTTGGTAGAGTTACCTGGCTGGCTGGCTGACTCGAAAGTTCCCTGGGCTCAGTGCCCCATCTGGCAAGATATGTGTGTGGGGCCATGGCCTGACAGCGACCCAGAGAGCAGGAGCTGCTCTGTGCCATCAGGCAAGCATGCAGAGACTTTGCTGGGTCCCATGCAAAGGGTGATGGTGCATGTCCTCTTCTAAAAGAAGGATAACAGCTGTATCATCACCTTCCTTTTTATGAATTCCCTGGAGGCTGGGGCATTTGAGACTCAGTCAATATGCTCTATCTGAAAAGATCAAGAATCACGGCTCCCCTCTCCCAGGAGACTGCATTAACCACAACCCACACAGCTGGGAAAGGAGAGGGCTGCTGCTGTTGAAACCCTGTGTCTGCAGAGGAAAGAATGCAATATATCCACAGAAGATGTAAAAGGAAGTGCAAGAGGGAACATGACTCTGTGGCTTAGTGCCTATGGTATTCATCTGGGGGTGGGCAGACCTAGATTCCACTCCTTGCTTCAAGAACAGCTTCTGTATTTTAATATTAAAGAGTTATTGGTTTTGGATACCCTGAGGCTGAGCTGATGAGGTTATTGAACCCAAATCTCCCACATTCCAGGTGCGTACCAATGAGCAAAACAACAAGCTATTATACAAATGATAGCTGTCATCTCAGGCAGCCTTTTAAAAGAGAGCAGTGGGTGACTTTTTGAAGGAGCAGACATTGGCTCCGACCAGCAGGAGGGAGCCTGGGTCCAGCGCCTGCAGCTGCCACCTTGGGTCCTAGGGCCAGGTGGGGTGGCTCTCATCCACAGAGCTGTACACACCACCTCCCTCCCTCAGATGGGGTGGCCACGTCCCAGATGCTTACTAGGAACATTTCTCAGCATATGCTGCCTCCAGAATTGTGCCTTAGGGACTATGGAAGGGTATCAGCTGGCCTGGTCAACCTCATGCCAGGGCATGCTCCAAGTTAAACATTGCAGATGATGGCATGCCAGTGCTTAACCCCATGCCTTGGTCTGATTTAGTTTACCAGAGGAATTTTACCAGGGAAACAGTAGCTAGGGGTAGCACTGGAGCTGGGAAACCCAATCTGAATTCCCTCTGTATCGTGATTCAGGTGTGGGATACATGCCTTTACGGCTAGTCTTACCAGATACGCTGGTAAGCCAGTAGTTAACCATACCAACTTTTATTTTCAGTGTTTTTCATCCTCAATAAAAATTTCTTCTATACAAAAATGCTCTTTTTTTGGCCATTCCCACTCAAAATCTTAAAACCAGATATTTTTCTGAAAGTACTAAAACCACTCCAAATGTACGCACAGTAATACACAGTTCTCAGGTGGCAAAATGCATTCAGGTTTCAACCTTACACAAATGACCCTTGCAAGTGTCTCCTGATAAATGCAGTCCTTGTGAGTTCTTACTGATCATTTTTCTTACAATATATGGTTGCTTTTCTAAGGGCTGAGTTGTCATTCAGAAAAGAAAAGAGGGAATCAAATGTTCAAGCTTACTTCAAAAATGTGTGAAAATATGATAAATAAAGGAGCAATATTAAAGTAAAAGTTAAAATTATTCACAGCACTAAGGGGGCAATTTTCCTGTTAGCACAGAACATGGAGAGTTTCATGTCTACAGCCCACTGAGGAAAACTTAAATAGCAATTACTTTATTTCCCTCTGCAAAGAGGAGGATTGTGAGGCAGAACTGGCAAAGTGTGAAAATCAAGGCTGGAACAGCTGATGTGAATTTAACAATTCTCAGTAATGCCTAAGAAAGCTAGCATATACAGTATACAGTACCTGCAAACAAATTTCATGTGGAAACAAAATCTTGTAATTCACTCCTAGAATGGCCTGAAATATGTGTGTTTCAGACTGTTTTGGTGTTTTAGAATTTGCTGTCAAGTTAGTTAACTAACTACCAGGGAAAATACAAGCCAGGTATTTGACTGGTGTCTCCTAGAGGCTGCTGAACAGATGCATTGGAACAAGCAAACAAAAGAAAGGTAGGCACCCTAGTCAAAGAACGTTAGAGATTAAACAAAGTACCTAAAGAGGTCTCCAAGGAAAAAGAAAAAAATATGCATACCGCTCTTTCCTAATAAGACTTCATTCTAATTCAGACTGATTATAAATAATTTTCTCCCATTTTTCACCTTCCTTCACATAATTTCAATGTAATTTACTTCTCATAACAGGTGTTCTGTTTAAACTCTTTAATTTCTACAGATCACTGTAGGCAAAAGCATTATCTTGGAGAATTCCAGGAATTTACTCTTCCTGAAATATTTATTTTTAAAAAGGCAATAGACACAATAAGTGTTAAATTGAGATTAACTTGTGTGTGTGTGTGTGTGTGTGTGTGTGCTAGTATTACTGCTCTGTTACTAATAAGGAATATTCAACACTTTTGTAGCTATTTACCTAAGACTTTCAGCTATAGCATTGCCCTAAGGTTGTAAAGCACCATCATTATAAAGTTAAAGTGGTTTTATCTGTTCCTAAATTCTAAGTATTTAAAAATGAGCTCTCCCTCTTTTCTCCTGAGGTCATCCTTGTATTTTAAGATCTTATTCACTATTCTCTGCTCATTATAATAAATAGAATTCATATAATAGAATCTATAATGGGTTATAGCAAGTGTTTCACCTCAAGCCATCCAGAGTGTGATTCCAGGCAGTAACATACTCTTGGGGTAAAAAAAGTGTAAGAAATAAAACACAAGAAATAATATTTTTCTTTCTCACACTTCAGGTTTTGTGGGGTTTTTCTTTCATTGAATTTGCCCCTTTTGAATCTATCGATGTTTTTTGGCATTGCCAGGATCCCATAATTATGAGTTCTTTGAGAGGGGAATAGCTGGCATGATCCCTTGTCAGCAACCATTTGTTATTAGCCTCAGAATTCAAAAGAATGGAGTAGGAAGTTCCTATAGGCTGAGCCAACACGTGGAAATCAAGGAATGAGGAAGGACTAGCAGGGAACAGGTTATGACTCTTCCACTAGCCCTTTCACTGAGTGAAAGGACTCAGAGGTGTAGGTGGGACAAAAAGTTGCTTCCATAGCAAGGGACTCTCCAGACAGTCTTCCTGACAGACAGCAGGATTTTTCCCTGCCCAGTCAGGAACATTCCCCTAGAGAGACCCATCATACTTGCTCCCCTCTAACATTCAGGGGGACCATTCAATCCCAGCTTGAGCTAGGTCACCAGCCCTATTATTTGTCTCTGTTTCCTTCTGATCGATCTTTTCTCCAGTCTCATAAATATTCTACAGTTCCACTGCATATCAGCCCAACTGTAAATACTCTGCTTCATGAATGTCTTGCTCCCTCCTTGCCAGCAGGCAGGCATCATGCTTCAGGTCAATTCTCTCTCCCTTCTGAGACAGACTTGCAAGCAATGTGGCTCATGGACATCCTGCCTACTCTTGAGGTTAATGACACCAAAACATTTAGTGACATAAAAGGACACGCTGATCTTACTGACAAGTAAGATCAAACCAGGCTAGCAGCTGAGAACCCAGACACATATATAGCATAGACAAGGGAGTTCCTAACTCTCCATCTCTGCTTTACACATGCTCATGGTTCTTCCACAGTAAAATGGGAAACTAGATGGGGGAAATAGATCAGTCCCGTCATCTAGACATCTTTATGCCAAAGATTTATCTGGCAAAAGCTCTTCCATCATTGCTAGGCAAAATTTTAGCATTATGAGCCACATCCAAACTGATGAACTGATCATGATGAAGTGATCATGATGTGACACAGCTTCTAAACCCTGACAGAACTGAAAGCATTATGATTCTTCAGTTTAGGAAGATATAACTATGTCTAGAAAAGACTGAAAAATAGATAAGGACTAACTGTCAATGTAGAACTCACAGAGCATTTGATAAAATGATCTCACAGCTAGTGACAAATATAAACTGATTTTGCACACTCATCATAGTTAAACTGTGAAACACTTCATCTCAAATCATCTTGAGGTGAAAATGAGTTCAAAGATGCAAATTCATAGATGATAGATTCTCTGGGGCAATCAGACTTGATAGTCTGGATCAAACCTCTGATTCAGAAAGTCTCCACCTGTCTCATTACAGGGTCAGAGAGAGATGCCAAGAGAAGGACGTCTCCAGAAATGTCCAGTTCCTTTCCCCTGTCTCACCATCTGCAGAAAGAATACTGCACTATCTGGACCTGTGGTACTGCCATTCTCATGTTCTTACACTCTTGAAAGCCTCTTCACCTACTGCCAGTTACCTTGTGCCTGGGGATGAGCAGAAACTGCTCTCACCCATGTGAAGGCAGCCTGTGTTCTTAAGATCCAGCAATATCTTCCAATATCTACCAAAATCATTTGGGTATTTAAATCTAAAACAGAGCAGGAGACAACTTACTGGGAATTTCCAACCTGGATTCAAAGACCAATGACTTGTTATAGATCAGGAGGTCATTAGTACAGATTATAGCTCCAATAACAATTATCCAGCAAACTTCTGAGCTGTAACAGTTTGAAGATGTCTGATCTTTTAAGACAACAGTTGAAGAACTATGTGGTCTACAGTAAGCATATAAAGAAATAAGAGATACAAAGCATTAATGAAACAGTCAGAAAGGAAAGTCTTTTGCTCTAATTCTCCTTTTAACAAGGAGGTTACACACACTTAGATCTTTTCCTGTGATCACCTGAGCAACCTGATCTAAATTGTTTCTGCCTTGGAGCAGGAGGTTGGACCATGTGACCTCCAAAGGTCCTTTCCAACTTAATTTCTCAGTTTTGTGATTCTGTTCTCAAGCTCAAGATATTTGTACTCCAAGCATCCCACAATCTGGTGCCTTCACTAGTACCAGATTCCTCAAAGTATTTTTTCCCCCCCACCAATCACTCACTTTAGTCCTTTGTCTTTCTTGGCCAGTATCATTCCTAATGCTGCACAGACAATCTAAAGCAAATCTCCACAACTGCCATGTTGCCCATGTTTCTCCACCTGTAAGGAGGAAATTATTTCAACAAGCAGCGGACAGCTGGGAAGACTCCATGGCCAAAATGAGAAATAACATCCAGGAGCCATGACTTTCAAACAGAGCAAGAATTTCCCATATAAATTTTTCAGAGAAGAGGTTAGAGAAGGCAGCACTTTCAGACATCTCAGTCTCTCTATGTTACTGGAAGAATTATCCCGTTTGTGTTTAATCTGAAGAAAGCTGCTTAGAAACTGAGGGTCGTACATGATCACATATCATCCCACAGAGAGAACCCTAACCTCACTTTGTTTCCTGAAATATTTTCTTGGCAGTGACAGCTGGAGGGTCACTCTACCTGCATGTGAGGGCAGGAAATCAGGAGAAGAAAAGAGAAGGAAAGGAGAAATTGGAAGTAGAAAGAGTACTTTTCTCTCAAGAGGCAGAAATCTCTGTTTTACAAAAATCCAGTGAAGGTTTATATTTGTTACAATGTTATTGAAGAAAAGTAATAAAATGCAGCTATGCTACCACAAGAATGTACCAATCATGGTGCCTGCATGAAGCTATTGCTTCTCAACACTCTTCTGTTGAACAACCATAGGTTCTGACAAGGCTAGCCACACACACCCACACCCACACCCACACCCACACCCACACCACCCCCCCCACACCCACCCACCCACACCCACCCACCCCCCACACCCCCCCCCCCACACACACACACCCCACACACCCCACCCCCCCACACCCCCCCACCCCCCCACCCCCCCACCCCCCCACCCCCCACACACACACACCCACCCACCCCCCACCCACCCCCTTGTGCTGGCGGGTGGTTTGATTTTATGAACTATCTACCACAAATGATCTTGTCAATACGCCACTTGCTTGCCTCATATCTGAGAGTCAGTGAGATTACAAACCAAATGGTAAGAGGTAGCTTTGCCTGCCACACAAGTTCTCAGGAGAAGGAAGTGATTAGCTTAGTCCTGTAACAACCATTTGAGTGTGCCCTCTAATCCCTACCAAGCCTCTAGTTCATGTTGCTTCATAAAAGGACATTCCATAGTGACCCAAAGACCTGCAATGATACAGAGTTTGTCTGGCTTCCATGTCAAGCCATTGATTTTTGTTACGCCTTTCACCACTAGATTAAAGAGCTCATTTGTACCCGCTCCTTGTTTCTCTTCATGAATGATACATTGTAATCAAGTCACCTCTCAACCTTCTCTTTCATTAGCAATGGAATTATTTTTGCAACTCTTTTCTGAGCCGTCTCCAATTCCGATACTCTTCTAAAAATGGACACTTTGGTACTGTATGTAGGATTTTAATAGGGAATTTAACCAGTGTCAGATGCAAACATTTTCCTATGCTAGTTGCTCATTCCCTGTTCACACAGCCTACAGCAGCATTAACCCTTTTAATCCCAGCAATACACTGGAGTGCACACTGAGTGACCTCTACACTGTAAATCCTAGCTGTAGTTCAGGATCATTGCTTTCCAGGCCATAAGTCCCACTTTTTCTAGGGAAGATCAACAGGAACACAGCTGTGAATTGAGATACGTTGGAACCCCTTCTGCTGAGAGTGACTATATTATTTTTTTCCTCCCCAATTATTTTATTATTTGTATCTCTTAAATAAAAAAAAAAACAAAAAAACAACAAAAAAAAAAAAACACAAAAAACCAAACCCAACACTAAACAACCCACAAAAGTTCAAAAGTTGCATTTATCTCGTAAAAAGTGCTGAAAACCTGCTAGTTCAGTCTTAGGAATACAAAGCTTTCAGTTACCCTCACTTTAGTGCAGGCAAAAGAGATGCCATTTCAGGGGTGTATTTCAGGTGCCACAAGGGTGTGGGAACTCCAGAGTGCCAAAGGAATATTCTTTCTCCTCCTTGTTCAGTTGTCCAGATCAAACAAGACTAAATAAATAAAAAATAATAATAAAAAAAGAATGCCTCACCTGTCCCCGCTCAGTGCAGACAAGGTAAAGCAGTCCTCCACAGTCCAATCCTCATCGCAGGCAGCTCTGCTGGCATTGGCAGAAGAGCTGTGAAATGAGAAGGTCAACACATGTGCATGGTGCTATTCTGTGGCCTTCAAACTATGGGTGAGGGAGAGGACTTGCACTGAGGTATGCATTACAAAAGGATATCTGCTTATGGGAAATCTGTTGTTCTATGGATTGTTTTGCTTCCAAGGAATTATATATACTTTAAAATAAATATAGTGGACTTATTATTGCTTTTGAAGAATTCTTGGCTATTTTTATCAATTAGTTATTGTCACCTCACATAACTTAATTACCAGTAAGTACACGTCAGTGCCCGTTTGAAGCATCAAATGTGCAAGCCATGGGCAGCAGAAAATGGCAATACATCACAAGCTGTGCTGCTCAGCTATTCTTTAACTGAAGTGGGGAGCTGAAAGACCACAAACAGAAGAGACCTTCTGTGGTACTGATAAGGGTATTGATTATTTTTTGGAGTCAGTAATTAAAGCAGGTTTCCCATTTACTTTGATCTAGCCTGATCATACCACACTCAATTTCAGAAAAAGGGTCAGGAAAGAGCATGTGAACAGAAGGTGCTACAGTTCTAGGCCTTTTTATTGAATGCACAAACAAAAGCAATAGTTATAAAGAAGCTGCTTCAATTTTATTAACAGTAAACATAAACACATAAAGCAGAACAATGTTATAAAAGTTTGCTTCAATTGGATGCCACGCTGCTGTTTATTGCTGGTTTCAATGTAACACTCAAAATAATAAAGTAGAAATACAGAGTGGGTGGGATGGGATTTTACTTTGTCTTTTTCCCCCTTGCATAATCCAGTTACTACATGTAACAGCATGCAATGGATCAGGATGTGATTACCAAGACTCATAGTGTGTGCACATCAGGAAATATTTGTTAGCTTTCTAAAAGCAACTGTGTATTTCTATTTTTATGAAGTTTGTGGTTAAGTAGTATTAGGCATAGCAGATTGACTCTTTCATACAGTTTCCAAATTGCAAAACCTTCTCTTTTTATAGATTTTTCCTCCCAGTAATGAGGAGCAATCATATGTCTAATGTTCTATATTTACATAATTTAACAATCTCTCACAAATGCCTCCTTGTGCTATCGTCTTTATTTTAATGATATAGAATCGGATGAACAATGCTTAAAGGAAGTATTTTGAATCTTGACTATCTGTAATTACATGTTTCAATCATTCTTTGGTACTTGAATATGTGCTCTGCCTTTTTTCAAAGGTTCTGACTTGTCCATACTGACAGAGAAGTCTGTGAGACCTGAGAATACCCAGAACTTTGGAAACCATGCCATTCATTTAGGTAAGTAATAGATTTGGATGTCTAACTTTCAGAACTTGTTTTAACATTTTTTTTGCCAAATGTTTTGCCTCAGGGAGAGGGAAATCAGTGGATCAGGTCCCATAAATTACTCTTCTCATGCCCCTTGCTTTGAGTATCAGCTTCATAAATACTCAACTGTTTATTTTGACGTTCATATCAAAATGCCATGGCTTTTTTTTTTTTTTACTATACTGTTGGCATAGGTTTTGGAGGGGCGATGGACAGTATTTTACTATAGCTGAAGAATTTATCTTTCTATTTAAAGGCAAAGAAGCCTTGAAATAAGATACTGGCATTAAGTCTGTACTTACAGAACAGACTACAAACAAATGACTAGATGTAAGGTAAAAGAAATAGGTCTGACATTGCTTTCATAAGTAAAAATAATGACATCAGATCAGAAATTACCAGAATCAATCTAAACTATTATCCAACCCTCAATCAAACTAAGTTCAACAAATTATCATTAATTTTATAATTATGTTAATAGATATGTGGTTTCAGCCTTGCTGGAAAAAAAAATCAGCAAATTGCAAGTAAATTTTTTGTTGGGTGTTTTAAACTGCAGCTCCAGGCAGTAATGGAAACCTTGTCCCTAGGGAAGTGGCCAACGCCCTGGGCTGGGGCTGTCCCACTGCCCCCCCTGCTGCCCTGCTCCTGGCTGGGGTGGTAGGATGAGACCTGCCATGATGGACCTGGGGGAGTCCCCAACACTTCTGGCCCACAGGGAACCCCCAGCCTGCAGGGCGTCCTGACAGGTATTTCTAAAGCAACACTAAATATTTTGAGTGTGCTCTGTACTGTACTAAGGATGGATCACTTAAAATGTTCACCGATTTCTTCTTAAATAAGAACAACAGGGAAGCAGGGCTGTGAAATATTGCTTCTGCTTGAAATGATTATTCTGTCCACAGGCTGAGAACAGAAAAGGAAAATGGTCAACCTTTTGTACTCTACCAGCCTAAAGGAGACCTCTAAAGCGGATCACTAGGCTATCTGTGTGGAATTGTGGAGAGTGGTTCTCTAAGGAGGTTCACAGATCATTATTATGGAAGATATATTTCTGTTATGTCTGGATAAGCTTTTCATAAATGTATCATTTAGCTCAGTATTTCATACTTACAAGAGCAAAAGCATCATATATTTCAAAAATTATGTTGTCTTTGGCTTATGCAGACTGGATAATTATTTCTATCTTAGATCACTAATTCTCTGAAAAACAGCATTTTGTGGCACCCTGTATATAATGACAAAAATTATCTTGATTTCTTTAAAGTGTCTCAGTTCCATTCTGGCTTTGGATGAAATCAAGGAATCCATAAAGATATATAAGAAAAATACTTCCCAGTTAATCTCTGGTTTCTGTGTTCATATTCAACTATATAATAATATTACTCATGAAGAAGAGAAAAGGTGCAGAATGATGGCTACATATATATATGTGTGTATATATATATATATACACACACACAATATTTTAGTCATCACATGGAAGTATATACACAAACATATATGCTTGTGTGTAGATACATATTATATATATACACACATATTTTTTATATATTTTTTAAAATATATATATATATAATTTGCATTGCTTTTCTTGATTGGTAATTGCTGAGCACCTGAACCTGCATACCTGCTAAACATTCTGTGATGGCTAACACAGAACACAGCTCTGCTGTTACACACCAATGCTGCTCTTTTTCCTTTTTTTTCTTTCCTCTTTTTTAATTCTACAAAGAATGCTGCCTTCAGTCAAAACCTTTAATCCTCGTGTCCTATAGCGTTTATGGCAAGAAGTGAGGTCTATTTAGAGAGGCATTTCAATTCCCCCTCAGGCCAAAAGAAAAACATGTTATTTCTAATGCCAACACTGTGGCCTCATATGCTAGGAAACTAGTGACATTTTGACACAGTCAGGGACAGTTCTGAATTGCGTGGTGCTGCTGTTCATATCATAAACTGGAGCTTAAGCACTTAGAGAGCCTTCTTTCTCTATCTGTAACCTTGTTTCTTTGCCAGACAAGTTACCGTCTGCAGGGAATGCAGCAACACTGATGTAGTATTTGAGCTAGCCTGCACAGTGTGTTTTGTGGGTTACTCCACTTACTGTACACCAGCAGTGGCCAACTTGCATCATCTGAGCAACTCAAATGCAGCTCTCATGCTGTGGACCCATCACGTATTGGCTCAAGAACTCAGTCACCTACTGTAAAGTCTTCAAGCCATAAGTGGTCAGTAAGTACGACACTGTCTTGGTCACCTTGCACCCCAGATAAGTGCCTGGCCAGGCCTCAAGCTCAAGGGGAAAGGCTGTGTGGAGAAACACTTCCATGTCCTGGCTGTGAGATTCTTATTTCTTCATCTCTTCTAGATATTTCTTGCAATATTTTGTCTTACAGCTAATAAAATTTTGGCATGCAGGCTCAGAGGATCACAATGTTGTTGAAGAATCTGTAGGTTCTTCACTTTCCTTTCAACAATGTATAAAAGCATCTTAGTATGAATACAGCAATATATTCACCAATTGCATTCTCCTCTTCCATTAGTGATATCTATGACACCGGTATGCTGCTTCCTCTTTGCACGTGCCTCAGTTGTAGAGTGTTCTTTTAATTTGTTTTACGTTCTGACCTTGTGATTTCATTCGTAAATGAAATAATACTTTCTTTTCTTCTTACAGCTCTTACTATTTGAAGACCTATGTAAGACTCTGGATCCCTAAACCTGTTAGGACAGTTCCTTTAGAAAACATTAGTATCTCAGTAAATTTCAAGTATATTGAATTTATACAAAAATTCCATCTGGATACCGCTCAGTTACCCTGAAGGACTTTATCAGCTTTCCTTTTCTAGGGAACAACTAATCTCTGCATCGTCTTCAATGTGTTCTCAAGGAAGAATGGACTACATAGTCTGTTGGACTGCAGAATTTTAAAATTTCTTAATCTTAATCTCTTTATTTTAAAAAAATATGAAATTGCAGCAAACCTAATACACTTTATCATAACCTACAGCAGATCCTGCAGACCTGAGACTTCATTGGACAGTTTTAAGGTCTGCAGGGCATTTTGTCTAAGTACCCATGAGGCAGATACACTGCTTTCATACAGTAAATGAAACCTCATCTTGGAATAGGATAAGTTTCTTCAAAATATACAACGGTAAACACCAGTTCCTGAACTAACATGGTGGTGTTGTCAAGGCAGAGGCCAGCTCCTCACTACCAACACACTACAAAGAAACCTGGACAGGGACATCTACTAAGTACAACATTTATTTCTGTGTAGGACCACATCTTAGGCCAAGAAGGCTTGGTTACCAGCAGCTAAACATTGAGGTAAGGAAGGAATTTTTTGTCTATGGGCAAGGCTTTTGGATGACTTAGTCTGACATGATAATTTTGGGGAGTAAACTCCGCTTTTTTGCCAGGAAGAAAAATTCTAGGGTTTTTTGATTGTTTGTTTGTTTGTTTTGTTTCTTTTTTTTTTTTTTTTTGTCCACTTTACTTGCTTCATTTTTTAGTTAAGTATCAAAACTTCTAAGCAATACAGGGTCGTGATATTCTGCAGGAAATGGTTATACACAAAAAGAATAGTAAGGTAAGACAACCATCCTGTTATATAGGTTTAAATGGTGTACTTCCATAGTTATACATGGTTTATATAGGTATGCATGTTTTTGCTCTTCTCCTAGCTTTACCAAAATTTTTAGCTATTTTAACAGGAATTTTGAAACATTTTTTTTTTTTTAACCTGGGATTTTGGTTGTAAATCAGATTACATGAAATTACAATGAGTATTTCAAGTGTACCAAAAGACCTTTAAATATTTGCTGCAGTTTTAATCAAAATGTTTCATCCACTGCAAGAAAATGATTGATATTGCTGGACATCTCATTGCTTTGTTCTTGTTTTGGTGTCTCAGTAGACATGTAGATTCTTGCTATTAAAAGGCCTGGACATACGAATTTGATAGATTTCTACCCTACATACATGGAGACTCTACACTAAGTTTTCCTCACCGCCCACTGACAAAGGAATATTTTTAAATTTTATGGGGTTTGATAACTTTAATTTTTAATGTAGCAGTACCGTACTTCAGAGCTGTATTTCGTTAGAACTGCCTACCTTCAGTATTTTAATATTTTTCCTTTTTTGGAAAAATAATTTTAAATATCTTCTTCAAACCTCACTTTCTGGGATTGTCAGCTTTAGCATGTGCAATGCTTTATAGGAAGAGAAAATGAAATCCATTTTTTGCTTTAAGAAAAGCTTTAAAACTCTAGAGGTATGTAAAGATACAGAGTGGCGAAACCAGATAATTTCACTGAGGTGGTTTCAAGTGACTGAATGAACTTTTTAACAAAGTGCATCTGGATTCTGAAGGAGGTACATGAAAAGATGGGTAGATGTCTTAATTTTAAAATCTGTGGACACAACCAATTACAAGCCTTTTAATTACTCATTTGTGCTACAGAAAGGGTGGGTTTGTATTTCCTTAAAACCATAAATATCTTGTCTTCATTCCTGACACTATATTGTGTAATAGGAACTCACACTGTGGGAATATGGAAATGCAACTTTCTGGTTTATGACATACAGTAAACTAAGTATGTTTTCCTCCTTAAAATAAAAAGAATTTTAATCACATGTATTATTACCGAGGCTATTTGTTAGAAATTGTGTTAAGGTGGATTTATATTACAAAGAAGACAACTTTGATGACCCTCTGGTTCAAAAGGGAGTTTGTCAAACAGACTTTACTATGTTATACCTGTTTACTTAACCGTAAGAGAGCCAGAGATTTATTATTCTCCTATGGCATAATTTTAAGGTTTACCCAATGGTGGTTCAAAACAAAAGAAATAATAAAGTGAATGTTTTCATAAATTTACAACTAAAATAAATGATTTATTACAATTTTTTTTACTGTCAAGACAAACACCTCATTTTCATTGTTATTTACTCATCAGAATCAGGACTTTTATCAGTATACACATTCTTGACATTGATAGACGTGGTATTTCCGGAGATTTTTGTAGGAAAAAATAATAGAGCTTCCATAAAGTATTATATTCTAAAAATGAATAAAACACATATTTGAGATTGCTATGGAAATTCTATATTTAATAAAGGTAAAAGTAATATTTACAAAACTGTCTTATAAGGAAAGGGGGAAATAAGTGGGAGTTTGTTTATTCTGTCTTCTTATTTATTTTAAAATCCTATTTCAGGTAAATGGTGACATTCTTGATAATATTTGAGTGTGTTTATATCTTAAATCCTGATCTTCTTCTTACTTTTGTAGCCAGTAAAGGAATTGTGGCATAGTGTTATCAAAGAACATAAAATTCAGAACTATTAACAATTCAGAAGACTCAAAACAAACCCATCCACTCTTTTCCTTAAATTTTTATTTTTAAAAAAATCATTTAAATAAAAGTCAGAAGAAACATTTTAAAATGCAGAGAGGAAGTCTTTGCAAATATTGTTTTTTCATCATGTTTCACTTTTGAACAAAGGCCCTCAAGAAGAGTGCAGGGCTTTAGGTGTCTGTGGCTTGTGAACTAAGGAAGAGGCTGGAGGGACCAGAAGAAGCCTTGGTGTCAAGGCAGAAGGGAAAACTTACAGGGAAGGACTGAGAAATACATAATGAAGCTTTGTTGCTTTCAAGTCAATGAAGTAAACAGCTTTCAACAGTTATGTATTCTGCATAAAACAATAGCTCAGAACATCCATCCTTCTTGTGGGCCTAAACCTCAGTCCTACTGACAGAGAAGGCTGTCTCAGCTGCTGGATCTCTTCTGTTGGAAGAGGTTGCAAAATGGTTGCACAACTGTAAAACAGGGAACCAGCAAAAGTGTTGCTTCTGACTGGAGTTAAGTTACTGAATAATAAAATTTTATTGGGTGTATCTTGGGTTTTGCAGTGAGACTGCCACAGCTTATGTTTAATCAAATTTTGTGAACTTACCAAACAATGTTGTTTGTTAAGAGAAGAGCCAGCTGAAGGAGACAAGTGCATGAAACCTGTCGAACAATAGTAACTATAATGAAAGAAGCTCAGTATAAGATCTGCAAACTTCAGCAAGGATCCTGAAATGAATGGGAAAAGAGAATTTGCAACTCTGAGCTGTGCAGTGACAGGCAGGTTTTCAGACAGAGAACATCAGTAGAGTAATTGTTCAGGTAGTTGTGGTATCACATGCGTCATGAATGTTCTGTTAAATAAAAGTCTGCCTTGGTAGTATGGGCTGCAGCCTGGTCTTCTTCAAAGCTCTCATTAAAGCCTATGTTCCATGTTCTCTTGGGCAGATAAATAAATTACAGCAGCTCTGATGCTTAGGATTCTCTCTGTCTCCAGTTGCATATTCCAGCCATCAGTTATCCCATACTCTCATAAAACCTGTGCAAACCCAGAAGGAAGGTAGCTATGAAACAGTGAGCAGATTTTAGGTCTCCAGCAAAGGACACACCACTTAACAGTCAAATTAAAAAGCATTTGCTCTGCAGCCACTTGGTATAATTGCAAAGGTCTAGATAATGGTCAAGATGGTTTGTGAATGGGAAAATAATCAATAGGAGTATGCACTCTGATCATAATAAGCACAAAGAAGGAAACTTAAACCCGTGCAAACAGAGGGGTCTGACCACCATCCATCTGGTAGATCACTCCTTGAACTGGTGGGCTTGCCATCAGCTTGACTGCCATGGAACAGAAGAATATTCTATGTTTCAGAATGATTTTTATAAATTCTCATGAAAACATACTTAATACTACATTTTCTTTCAGACTTGTAATGAGTTTTAGCAGAAAACATCTGTAAAAATGTATTTTTAAAAAATCTGCAAGTGTAGCATGTAAAATATTTAGTGGAAGAAATCATGCAGCTATTAGTAACAATGAAAGAAAAACAGTGGGAGAACTTGGCACATTGCACTAATCTGAAAGATAAAGTACATGCAAATTTCATGCATTCACTGAGTAACCATGAGTTTTCCATTGGTGCCCACTCAAGTGGCTGGAATGTAATTTAGAAAAAAGTCTTTAAATTGGCTTCTACAAGATCCCTTCTCCTACAGTCCTTTGGTGTTTCTAAGTGCATGCTGTGTTTGGGTGTCTGAACAGCAAAATTACTTGAAAAAGGCACACTCCATCATACAGCACTACTCAAACTCAGACTGAGCTCAAAACATGAGTGCAAATGAAGAATCAATTCAGGCATTTAAATAAGAACATGAGAAACAGTTAATATGCCCTCAGAAGAAAAAAGTAAATGGGATCAAGAACTGAAAATCAGTAAGGTATGGAAATTGAAGGCCTGTACTGGGTACAGTAGGGCTCAATAAAAAGAGATGTTCCCATGTGAACAGTAACAAACGGTTAATCTGCTGCAATCTTATGACACTTCCAAAAACCCTATACTTTACACTCCTATCTCATCACGTAATATATCCCATGAGATGTGTCATACAAACACAAGTTTTTCAGTGTGCCAAAAATGAGCTTGGTGTGGACTAATTCCCCCACCCACATCCTCACAAAGCTTTAGAAAGAAGCACTTATGGAACTGGTATGTGAACTGCCCTGATGAAGTATTTAAGATAATTTTACAAAGCAGTTGGAAGTGTGCTCTGTCCTGAGGGCATCAGATCTTATGTGGCCATGCTCACATAATTATCCTAAGATGGATTGCCATATCACTCCCTGGGCCTCTGACTGGAATAAATCCCACATCCAGCTAGAGAAAGAAAAATGCGACTTGCAGGACCGGCATGAATCTTATTACATCTCAGAACTCTAAAGAGACACCCAAACCTTTTCAATCAGTGATTTCTTTTAAGTGTCACTCAATTCTAGCCTCTGCAGAAAATACTAGCCATACCCACATTTAAGAAAAAAAAGTCTAGCTGAGATATTATTTTTGAGCTAAACTGTCCCCTGAAACTACATGTCCTGTGTCTCTGTGGTGTTCCTTAAATTGACTGGCTAGACTTAAGTCTAGAATGACATCACATGTCTATAATTATGTGATATTTTCTGAATGTGAGGTACTGCTGCATTTTTTGAGGCTGGATTTACTGTATCTACACCCTGCTCCAGAAATATATTTTGCCAAATTATAGACAAAGCTGTGTCATGCTGACAAAAATGCATTACATAGCTACTGAACAGCTTTTGGTTCAAAGACAGATGTAGATATGGCTTCCTTGAGAAAAATGGTATCTCACATGCTTAAGAGGCAGGAAGCCTTTGCACTTTGTGGCTGAAAAGCTGTACTAATTTAAACTATGCTTCTGTACAGACTCAGAATTCAAATTAAAAATCACCATCACTCAAAATGTATAGAAATGGAATGCACAGGCAAAAACTCAGGTTGTAACTTGAGTTTACTTTTCAATACATACAAATTGTCAGAACCTGGGTACTGGCTGGTGGTCCAAGAAAATAGGCTGAAGGCTGAACAGGATTGAAAACAGATGGATTCTTTCTTCCCTTTAAAAAGACAGGGTGCAGGCTACTGAAGCAGTTTAAGATTGCCTCCACTGATCATAATCAGTATTGTCATGCTCAAAGAATGAAAGAGTCACTTAATTCTAGAGGTATGCCAGGCACTTTCGACAGTTCCAGTGGAGCCGCATGTGTGGTGAAGAACTGTCCCAAATACAGTCACGCACTTCTGGATGGTTGTGTTGATTCAGCTGGGAAGAAAAATCTGTGACAAATAAGTTAAAAACATTAATAAACTTGTTTCTATTTTCATATTTTAGAATGTGAAAATTCAGCTTATAGATGATTTTAGAACTTTTTTGCCTGCTGTTATTACTGAAGTTTTTTTGAGAATTTCTAGCTGATTTCTCTTCAGTTCTACTTTTCAAACAGTAACAAAACAGAATATTAATGTTGTGCAGAATTTTTCCTGTTCCTTTATTATAATTTGAATAGAAAAATTATGAAAGCCTGAATTTTGTTCTCCAGGTCTTCTTGAAAACAGTAACACTGTCTATGGGGCATTTTTAAGGTAAAAAAACATACTAAATGCATTTCTACACTGAAATAATACTGTGAAGAAGGGAGTAAAAAATAATATTGTTTTCTAAAAAGAGAAGCCTTATATTACCTCTGTCCTCATATTACTTTCTATTCTATGCACAAAATATATCCCAGCTGCAACCAATATCCTAGCCCCATAAGCAACTTCCAAACCAAACTTTTGCATCTAAATTGCCAGCAAAAGTGACTAGGAAAGTGCTTATTTCTCAGTTATAGTACATCATTTTGTTCCTGTTTTGATACTGATGAAAACACTATCAGTCTTGTCTGTATGTGTTTATCCGTTCCAGTAACCCTATTTTAAGAAACATGGATCTGGCTCCTGACTCCTTCATGCAGGTCTTATGGTGGAACACTGGCTGGGGTGGGGCAGACTTGGAGACCCTGGGAATGTCATCACTCTACTGGGCAGACCTGTTACATTTTTGCTGAGCAGTGAAGCACCATGGAAGAACATTAATTTGTGTCGTTTTTAGGCAGTGCTAATTGGTCCATGAGGAATGCAATGCTGATCTGTCTCTGCTGCCTCCAGATCCCAGGCTAGTTCAGCTCATTCAGACTGTCGCATTGCACTGAATCACACTACACAGCTTTCCTGCTTCAGCAAGAGCTTCTTTCACGTGGCTGCATAAGACTTGAGGGCTTGAGCTGGACTTAGTGGCTATCAGATGTAAAATCAAATTAGCTGATGACCTGCTGTCAGAGAGACTTCTCGTATGCTGTGATGAAACCAGGCTGATATATCATTCTTGCAAGTTTCCCATGCAGAGAAATTACTTGTACAATTCTACAAGCATGCTGTAGCTCTAGTAGCCAAAGAGCAAGTGCTGTGAGCCAATCACAATTTAACTTACTCTTGCACTTACCAGTAGACAAGCTCATGATGTCACAATATATCTCATTGAATCCTTTCCTTTTTATATTTAATCAAATGTAGTTCAAAATGCAATTCATCACAGGCCAGATTCTGCCTATGTATGCATGACAAACAAAGGCTCATTGACAGTAATGGTTTGAAATAGTGAATAATTTTACTTTCCTCAGATTTTTGCTTGACAGTTTCCTGAGACATCTCTCCTCCACCTTATCCACTTCCCCACTCTGTTTTATATTTCTTAGAAAAGAAATGGATCTGTGCTTTTTGCATGTATTCCAAACTACAGACTATTCTTAGCCTCAGGGAGTGCTTATGACTTCCCTTCCTTGAACCAGTTCAAGCATGGTGAAAGTATTCCTGTTGTGGCCTTTTTCTGGTATTACTAATATGCACTTGGATCTTTCTATTTGGGCAGGAGAGAATGCAGTTTTCATTTTAAAAAATATTCAGAAGATGAACAGCAAAAATATCAACTATAAAGTCACAGATGTTCCAACAATAATATGATGAAGCATATCAGAAAATGCTTTTATCAAATTAATAATAATGAGTAAAACTAAGTAAAAGCAATAAAAATAAGTAGTTACTTAAAAAGTGATTGTTAAGTGACTTTCAATTTAAAAATTTTGTCCACAAATATTGAATATTTAATTAGGAAATTTCACTCTGCTGATATGAAATAATTTATTATGAATTTGTATAATATGAATATTTTATCATTTTGATGTATTGAACAAATTAAACTGATTTTGGTTTTGTATTAGCATTGTATCTGCCTGTGATAGAATACGCATATCTCACACAAGTCATCTGGACCACTCAGGATCCTTTAAGCTCTTCTCCCTCAAAGGTAAATCTTGGTGGGACTGTGCCTTCTATGTTGGAAATGGCATACTGTGCGTAAAGAGGAACAGTCTGATGAGCAGAGAGCAGTGGGAACCTGGCAGCCCTGAACTACAGCCCAGAGAATGCCCTACAGCACAGTAAAGTTCAGAAAGGACATGAACAATTTTTATCCAATAAACTAAAATGAAAATATTCTGACTCAACAATGTTTCAGTGCTTTCTGTTAATAAAAAATAATCAAATGATGTAGCTCAATATTTCGGAAATTAATTTAGACATAGTTCCTCATTCTGTATTTTGCAGTGTTTTGAGGTGAATGTTGACATTCAGTGACAGAAATTCTGAAATTTTGACTTCTGTTTGGCTCCATTAGTGATCAAAAAAAATAAACACAACTATATATTTTTATGTCTATGTGAAAAATTGATCTCTTCCTTCATCATATTCCTTTGTTATGTAATTCTTGAAATAAGTACATCCTTTAGAAAACTCCAAGACTGATTTAGACTAGATGTCTTCCTTTACAGCTGCTTCACAAAATCCATTAGACATTGAACATGTGTCTTAAGGACGTGATTTCAGCTGAAGTTACAGACATTAATCTGAGGCAGGATACAGCTCATCTTACAGCATATGTGGAATATTTTCATAAATGCACTAGGTGAGTGATAAATGAAAAGCAAAGTCAATCCAAAGGTATAATGATAACAGAAATTGTAAAAAGTTACAATGCTCCTTCAAACAACATATTCATTGCCATGCACACCCTTGACAAGTTTTTTAAAGAAATTCTTGAGGTAACTATTTTCAAAAGCAAACATTGCTTCTCTAGAATCTTATCCCTTTCTAAATCACATTTTTCTTCTATTGAACAAGTAGGACCAAGTAGTCATGAAATAATAAAAGCTTTCCTTTTTACATCATTAATGTTGTTATCTAAGTTGTGAGCCATGTTTTGGCAGACAATAACAGAGCAAGCCGTTTAGTAGCAATTAATAGTTACACCCTTGCTTACTTGCAAAAGAACCTGTTATAGTTTTAGTTCACATTAAGGTATTCTTTATATCAGTGGTGTGACCTTTGCCAAGAAAAAAAAAATGCTGAGTCCCACACAACTAGTAACTGATGAGAAAGTGGAATCTTTCATTCTGCCAATTACAGACAGTAATTGCCATGTAATGAAGTTAATGTTTTGTAGAATTTACAACCTGATATTAATGGTGTTTCTTTTCCACCCTCTCTTATCCGATTTAATTTTCGCCCAGCTTTTTCAGAACAAAAGAAACAGGACAATGTGTGAAGGCTCATTAATTCTATTTAGTTTTGATTTTTTTTCCTTCCTTCTTTTCTCTCCGCCTCTGGGAGGTGAAACAAGAGCCATGCCATCAGGCCTTTCCGTAAACTCTAGTTCACATAAGGGTGAAAGTTACAGCCTCCGCGCAGCAGCTTGCAGCGTATAAATGCTCCCTTTTCAATTTCAGCCCAGGCCATTTAATGGCCATGCCGTTTTATTGCCTTCTTGATCACCAATTACACTGCCAAGAACAATGAGCCCAACACTTAAACGAGCAGGCCTCAAATTTGCCTTCATTTGCCAACATGTTTCATAGCAACACTTCCTTTGAAAGCGCAGATCGCCTAATTACGAGGATGAAGATGGATCAGGGTTTGAAAAGACTCTCAGCCCCAGAACAATATGCTAACGTAACTGTACTCTCTGTACTCTTACTGTATTATTCTGACCCCAAGCTGCCCTTCTAACACTCTGCCTGACCTCCTGCCTCCAAAAGGAAGCCATGCCTGCCCTCCCTATCTCCAGTGTCACTGCAGAATTTGGGAGGGTGCTGCTGAGCCCAGTGACAATGGAATTTAGGAAAAATAAATCATAAGTCAGGAACTAGACAAATTGAGGAACCACAGGATACCAAAAACATTTCCACGTTATTTTGTTTTGCCGCTAATGGCTGAAACGAATAAATCAGGATGTGTTAACTCCAGCATGCTTCACAGGGCAAATGCTAAATACCTTATGTTCTTTGTTAGGAACTAATAGCAGGGATGAGGTATTGTAGATGCTTGCTGCTTTACCAGGATTTTGAAGTGACTGTGAATATATTGAAAGTAAACACAATTGCATAATATGGTAAATATAAAAAATAAATGGAATAAAGTTATATACAAGTTCAAAGACTAGAGTTATGGAAATTACAGATGCTTTCCCTGTTTAAAAATGAATCTTAATATGAATTCATGGTTACATAGATCCTTTCATATAAATCAGTCACCTTGATATTTTGATTTGGTTCATTGCTGAAAAGTGTCACTGGAGATAATGTTACTAGTCCAGAATTAAACATTCATTGTGTCCACTACACACACTACCATCTCCCTCCAGTTCTGGTGTTGCCTCATTCTGTGGGATGTGTGCCAGAACTGATCCACTGAAGAAAAAGTTAGATTACAGATATTCACCACAGTGTAAAATTTTTTCACAGTAATTCTGGAACCATGCATTAGTATTAACACAGATGGACTCAGGTTTTGTAACGATACGTAAAACTGATGACAACTTTTTGTTGCCATTTCTTTAAGTTTCCAAATTCTCCTAACTGAAATTAGTTCATAACTAACCATATAAAAATTTATGCATGTAGTTAACTTTACATACTGTGTATGGTCCCAGGAAACATCCAGTAGCTAACAAGAATTTGCAGGATTTGGGCCTTTGTTGAACAGGGAAAAAATGTATGGGCTAATTATGCAGTAATAAACACAATTAATCGTTTGCTGCAGGGAAAGAGTCAAGATTTCATTTTCAGTTCTAACTTTCATGTTTCTCATCTTCCAAAACTGTAAATGTATAAAATGAACATTATAATAGTGTAAGGCTTTGTGTCCTGATTTTTTATATGAAATAAACCAGAAAATTCAATGCTTCTGGGCTTGGGTAGCTGACAATTGCTCCATTTTCTGTTGCAATCTTACAAAGTGCAGGAATCTCACAGGAGAAATCAGTTCTCTTTTGCTAAGGAAGGTAACTGCATATGATCAGATTTCAGAAAAAATACCTATTCCCATTGTGAAATATAGTTAGATATAATCTTTTCTGTATTGGAAAGACTTCAGTTACAATGGTAACGTTGCATTTAAATAATGTCAAAACTTCCAGTAACAGAGATGCTTAGTGGATTTGAGCTTTAAACACTTGATGGTTTTATTGTAGTTTGTCTTTCTCCTGTGCATACAGGTGTTATCCACAATACAGACAAGCTGATCAGAACATTAAAAATTATAAATGAGTTGGGGTTTTGTGATAGCATATTTTAAAAATTGTGGTTGGTAATGAAATGTGTGCTTTCACCTGCTGTCATTATAAATACTTGACCAGACTTTTCTACTACATTCTCAGAACTGACAAATTCTGTACAAAAAAAAAATACAGATACAGAAGATAAGAAACATGAGCTATTAAAAAGAGATCTATAATAACAATATCAATTTGTCAATCTAAAATAAACTGATTTCAATAAGTGCCAAAAAATTTGGTATATAGCACAGAAATAATACTGTGGAAGGTAGGAGTGCAAGGGGCGGAAGGCATCTTTCAAAATTCAGATGAAATATGGACAATTGTGATATGGTATAAATTCACTGAATATGGAAGCTAAAGACAAGGGAACACCATGATTCCAACATAACACAGGTGTCAGAAAGTACTTTCTCCAAACAGTCTGGCTCCCATCACACTTACACAGAAGACAACTGAACCAAGATAGCATAAATGCAAAATCAAATGACATCTAAATGAGGTATAATGTCAAATAGGCACTCTTAAACTACTGTTAATATGTTCTGAGTGTATAGGCACATCTTGCTTTTATTTTCTGGTGAAATCCAATAGCAGAGCAATTAGAGTGGACAGCAGCACTCAGCAATGTCTTACTGTGATTCAGAGGCTTCAGGTCATCACAGCCATTTCTAGACACAGAGGTACCGGACAATTACAGCAGTTCTATTTTACAATGAGTTAATTACTCTACACCAAGAATTTTTAAATTAACCGGTGTGATGTTATATTTGTCATTTCAATGTAAGCTGAAATGCATTTTAAATCAATACATGCAGAAATATTTGAGAATTTAAAATCATTTAGGGCTAGGCTGTACCTGTAATGCCAGTTCTGAGAAAGACTCTCTTTGGACGCACCAGTGTGGTAGGATTATACTTTGAGAATTACAGCAAGATGGCTGCCACAAACTAAATGAGACTCAAAAATGGAGTTAAAAGCATTATTGTCAAACTCAAGTTCACTGCTTACTGGTAAGGGTAAGTGTGTCATCTTCTGAGCTTTTGGATTGCTTGGCTGATGAAACTGTGAGGACTTGCACCTCTGTGCAGAAGGCACAAACTTTCCTCATGATGTCTGTAGCTCCAGAAGTCACTGTTGAAATACCAGTCTTGCTTGCCAGATATTTTAATTTGTCTACAGCCGTCCTTGCAGGCAGGGTGGGGCAGATGGAAGCATCCTGATGCAGAAATTTCTTTCCCAAGCTACAGCTGGCAGGTTGGCTCAGACATCTGTGAGTGTCTGTTCACTGGAGTTGAGCCAGAGAGGGAAGAAGAAAACAATATTGAAACGACAAATGCTTAAAAATTATTTCACTTGTCTGGTATGTAATTTGGTTTTGATTTCTGAACATGTTGGGCTTTTCTAACTGTAGGAATTTAGCAGAAGCAATACTTTGAGGGGAGGTTTTTATTTTCCACCTTCCAGACTGCACTGATATCCAATGGAACATGCAAATATTCAGCAGCTTCCTATCATTTCTGTGTTAGAGCAAAACATTTGCTTTTGCATGGTTGTGAGAGCTGCATGATCACTGGCATAGTTTTTTATTTCTCCCAATTTGTTTTTCCTGGGAAAGAGGGCTACCTCAAAGTGCTGACACGGGATTTCTTTTTGCTATGTGTTACTTGACAAAACACTGTCATACGAACTCATAAGAAAACTCATAAGGGTTCAGACCTTTCCCTTGAAAGAATATGTTTTTGGGGAACATGTGACCACAATGCCAAAGTAGAAGAACTCTGAAAAGAGATGAGTTAAAAGTTGTCTAGACTGCAGGGCTCAAAGGACAATAATCAGTGGCTCAATATCTAACTAGCAGGCAATAAGCAATAAGCAATAAGCAATACTGGGGCTGATCTTGTTCAGTTGCTTAACTAAAAACCTGGATGAAAAAACTAAAGGCAAACTTGCAGATGATAATAAACTGGGAACAAGGATAGGGTTTAACTGTAGAGCAGTAGAGCTTCAGTCCAGAGTGATTTGAGATTAGGTCAACAGAAACCTCCTCCAATTCAATTATTAGAGGAGTCAAAAGCTCTGTACGTGCATTAAGTAGCCATCAGTACAATTTGAGGACCAATAGCCTGAGCATCAGCTCAGCTGAAAAGGCCACGAGATTACAATGGATACCAAACTGAATTGGAGTTAACAGTACACTCTCTTCATAAATTATATTTGTCACACGTGGAGTACTGCATTTAGTTTTGGCCACCCTAGTGCAAAAGAGATGTTGAAAAACTCACAAGGGCCTAGGTTATCAAGACAGTAAGGATTCTAGGGTATTAGTAAGCTTATGACACAGACTACAAGGAGATGCTGAGGAAGAGGAGCTTTTTTAATCTGGAATAGAGGAGGCTAAGGGAGGGAATCTGCAAGCAGCCCGCAACTGGTTGAAGGACAGTTACAAGGATAATGGAGCCAGAGGCTTCTCAGCAGTGATAAATGACATCACAAAAAGAATGACCACATGTCATGGTTTGGGCTGTTCAGACTGGATGTTAGAAAAAAACCATCCATTCAGACAGAAGAATGACACTAAAACAGAATGATCAGCAGAATGGTACCCAGAAGTACAGTAGAATCTCCATCCTTGAAAGTTCTCAAAACTTGCTGGAAACTTAGTGACCTGATCTAGTGTTGGCAGTAGTCATCTTCCGACAGGGACTAGAGGATCTCCAGGGGTTCCTTCTAGCCAACACTTCTATGATTCTATGAAGAAGTCAGGTAGAAAAGCAAATGTCAAACACCATATGAAGCTATAAAGGATTCTGTGAAGAGTGTGAAAGAACCTACTGATCATTCTTTGACAGCATCACTGTAAAATATTCAGTCAATGCAGCAAGGATTACTACACCATGCTAAGGAAGATGCTTTAGTGGTGCTTCAACTCTCTAAACAAGACAGTTGGAGGTGATGATGAACAAGAGAATAATCAAGGACTGGTGTTGTGAGGAAGGCCTGGAGATGTTCATTCAAAACATGCGTAGATATGTACACATTTTTTCCCAGTGGCAGGCTTACCACGACTCATAAGAATAATTTTAAAAATAAAGAAGATGAGAAATTGGAACTAGACACATGTTTTCTTTTCTCCTGGGCTTAGAGAATGATGCCTAAGTGAAGTAACATAAATGTGGGAAACAAGGGATAGCAAGAAAGAAAAAAATAAAGTATCAATATCCATGAGAACACATCTATTTCACCAAATCAGTAAAAAGGATATTCTTTACATTGGGACACTGAGAGCAAGCATTGTGATCATGTAACCAGTAGACAACAAAGAAAACCAGAAAATCTTAAGCTACTGGTGCAAGAAACATAATATTGAATAACTGAAACAAAAAGTGCTATAGTCAAGCTGATAAGACTGTACTTGGGAATAGTTAACCCTCAGGTTTTTAAGTGTAATAAGTTTAATATTCCTGGCCATCTTATAGAAGCTTGAACAATTGCTGCAGAAGTCATGTAGAGTGATCGGAAATCTTTTGAAGGAAAGTAAAACTTAAAGGGTTAGTTGGCATGAGTGTTATCTAGAAGCATGTAAAGAAGAAAAAGGGAAGAAAGTTACTTTGGTTAAAAGACAACGTTGAGATAAATTGGACTTAAAATGAAGATGTATATATTTTTGTCTGAAATTAGTTTTATAGTTGTAAAAGAGATTAGGTGTTGGGAACAATCATCCAACAGAGGACAATGAATTTAAAAATTAATAGCTTTACAGTGTTTGGAGTTGATTATCTGATGTGATATCTCCCAGTACAGGAGAATGGACTTTATGATTTAGAAAGTTCTTGAATTCCTCCTTTCCTTTATTCTTGTTTCATCTTTGTCTTTCTACACCACAACTATTCGACAAAGTGCGTGTTTTGATTTGGGGACCTCTTTGGGGTTTTTAGTGAAGCAAAGTAAGATCTAGAGCATTGATTACAGACAATAGCTTCACCAGAGGATTTGGTTCTTTTCAATGAATTAATGAAAACTCATAAACAAAGACAATTGTTTGTATGCAATCCTTGATGAGGTACTGTGTATGAAAAACATGAGTTACAGTGACAAACAAACATAGTTTAACTTAATCCTTGCCTTTCATGAAATAGTTTAGTAATGGCTTCCATTCTGAAACAGGAGTTGATATCACTCATATATACAAAGATGATTCTAGTTCATTCAATGGATAGTCCTACGTTCCTTCAGGAATTAATTTAGTAATTAAAGTATGCAGATTACATGGTTACAAAAACCTCCCCATTAGCATAGGAAAGCAAAAAAATCTTCTGGTAAATCCTTACCAAGAGGATACGTAGGAATAGATGCTGAGAATGACTTGCTTTATGTAAGTTAAGGCTCTGACTTACAAATAAATTTTCTAATTTTTTTGTATTAAAAATTTCATTTTTGATACTAACACAGCTATCTAAGTAAAGCAAGAATCCTTTCGCCTTTTACTTTCCAGATCCATTTCCCCTCACCATGCTAATTAAGATGCTTTGGTATATTATTTTGTGCACAGAAAAGTACAAACTATGTTTTCAGACAGATATTTGATCAAACACAAGTATGTACAACTGATAGAGCTTTTGCAAGGAAGCAAAATCTTTCAAAGGACAGTGACCATGTTTACAAGTTAGGAATACCTACTGAACATCCAGTGACAATTCCTGGAGGGTTTCAGAAAGTAATAAATGTTGTCTCAAGGATAAAGATAGCCAGTTCCACAACTCAATTGCTTGCAGAGGAACCTTCAGAGAATTCTTTACCTTGTGGCATTTTTGTACATTGCTGTTTACTTAGTGTTCCAGGATGTTCCTTTAATAAAAGGCCTGTTATTATGTGGAATGAATTCCAGCATGAAGTCATATCCCTTCCTAAATGGGTGATAGCCAGACTTCATAAAATTTTTTTGGCTTTATGAGCTCAATAATAAAATAGAATAGGCCAGGTACACAGAGTAACCAAATGCTAAGGTTCATCTTCTAAAAGTACAGCATTATTGAAATAAATTAGAAATTAAGATACATACCACAAAATGAGAAGAAATTATGACACTTTTCTGCCAATGGTTCCTCAAGATCATCACAAGGTAGGAAGTATGTGACACTAACTTTTTAATTGAACTACTAGAACTACCATTTATATTGCTGATCCTACATTTACTGGCCATCTATGCACGAAAAGGAGTTCTGAAGGAAATTACATTTGGAGTTCTTTTCTGGTTTTAATTGTTTGTTTGGGGTTTTTTTACTGCCTGATTTCATGTATGTTAAAACTTGTTTGTGTTGGTTACTGAAATTCTGAATTCAGATGCAGCCATCTGATATAGCCTAGTCTGCCCATGCCCAAACTATGGACTAAACATGTTTTTGGTAATCTTAAAATAATCCTAGGAAGCCAAAATAAATGTGATGGTTGCATTTATAACTATGGAATATACTGTATAAAGCAGGAGGCAATGATCAAATTCAACTGAACATCATTCAGCATACTGGGTAAAATCCATCACAGAGATTTAATCAAAATCTAAACATGAATAGTTGGATGTACACCCTAAAATTTCTTGTGTTGCCAATTGAGGCTCACAATTTATTTCACAATAGGCACAGATCTACAAGATGAAACATCTAAAAGAAAATGCTGGTCTTATAGTTATGATACATAATAGCCTTAGAAATTGTAAGAAAAATTAAGAGTATTAATAGTTTGTACATGAAATTTTGATCCTGTTCCAGAACACCAAGAAAGTACTTATTTATATGATTGTGACAAATGCATATAAAGTTACTAATATCTAAGCCAGAGTATTTTGGAGATTCTAATTCAAGCAGCTATAGTGTGTGGTATAAATACCAGATATATTAACTGTAGGCAAAAATGATAACATTTCAGTGTCTTGAGACACCACTGGTGTGACAATTCTTGGTATATTATGCTTTTTTAATACCGATAGCTAGATACAAGAATTTGAACATTTCCAACTCTTAGCTTTTACACAACATGTAAAAAATGTGGTTGGTTTTTTTCTTATTATTCTTTACTCTTCTGGCAGTTCATCATATGAAAAGACTTTCCAAAGTCAATCCTTCAAAGAAAATAAAAACAAAGCAGAAAAATAACTGAAGCGATGATGCAATATGGTTGATTCACCAATTAGATGTGATACTGAGTCTCAATTTTTTCTATCAGTCAGACATGTTTCTTAAATTCAGATTACATCTTGGTTCACAGGCAACTGAGTTTATTTCTGGATCTTTAATATTACTATCATCAACCTTAACTCAGATGCTGATGCTGAGAAATGAGCAAAAAAAGCTTTAACAACTCATCTGACAAACAAGACATTTCCAGCTGTGTTAGGGAATACAAATAGTGACTGATACCCTAGACAAGTGCAATAGATCAACACCAGTATTCCCAGTGTCACCTCAAATTAGTCTAGCTGCTGGCTTTCCAAGGGACACAGAGGGACAGGGAAGAAAGCTCAGAATCAGAAAGTGTGTCTTAGGCTGTTTTTTATACAGAACAAGAATTTCTACACTTCTCTTTTCACTGAGACTCCACTTACAAGAGTAGAGACAACAAACTTTTTGCACCTTAAATAAGCTAATTCTATACTAATTCTGTAGGGAAGCTACAGTTTTCAAGGAAATCTTAGAACTTTAGAGGGATTACATGTTCAAACATAGGACTGCAGTTAAGGAAGGAAACAATTCTTTGATGAGTAATGTTAATCAGTCATGATTCCATTAAAGACATGGTGTTGAAACTTTAATTTATGCATAGATTGATAGCAAAGAAGGCATGATTTGTACTAACACATCATTCCCATTCATTTTATCTAAATTGTTGTCTAAGTAGGTTCATAGGAAACCTAATATATGTAATGTGCTCTGATTTGCAATTGAATTCATTGTTTTTGAGTTCAGCCCTTGCAAATACATACATGGAAGACACAAGGCATGCCAGATTGCTTGCTACACAAGCAAGAATTACCACCAAGATGAGGCATAAAGATGGACATACAGTATGACTGATTCTTTGAACTCTTCATAAATAGTCTCTAAATTACCACCTAGAGTTATGGTTCACATCAAAAAAAGCATATTGTGCCTGTATCTTGCTTTAACAACACTTGATAGTATTACAGGAATGCATAATTTTCAGAAAAATAAATGAGAACAGTAACTAATAGCAGTTATCAATTTGGTGGATGCAGTCCAACATTTATTATTTTTATGTACTTATCAATATCAGTCAAAAGTCTCTGCTAACATTTCAATGTGTTGCTTTCCCATCCACTACAATAAATCATTTTACAACATAGGTAACAATCATTGCTATAAATAAAATACTTTCATCATAATAAAAGGAGACAGTTCTAATGCAGATCATAAACCAAGCATGTTACATAGCAAAGGTCCCTAATGATTTCAGTATTTTGTCTTCAAATGTACTTAGTTAATGGTGAAATAACTGAATTCTGTAAAAGCTGCAGAATCTCATGCTTGGAAAACGATAGGCATGGTTAATAAGCATGTTGACATTGAGCTAGTGATACAGTACAGTCTTTTGTATTGTTTGCCTTATGACAGATCTAGTAACACTGTGATTTATGAAGGGCAAGCATTGACAATTCAGCAAGTGATAACATTTGTACCTGATACTTAGTTTCCAGTATGCCTTATTTCAAAAGTAGTGTTGCAGGTAGATGTGCTGGAAAATAATTTCTGTTGCATAGCAGTTATGCTTCCAGAAAACTTTAAACATTTATATGTTGATGCACACTGATAAAGTCAACTGAATGCACACGTCAAATATCTTTGTCTTTTTATTAGAAAATATGAGGATATTTGATTATGAATTAATCTCTCATTCATTTCTGAAATGCAAAACCAGGCCACAATATGCATTTATCAGTTTACGTAAGTTGAATATATATACTAACACTGGTTTGCCTTTAATTGCTTACTATTAAAGTGCTTCTTTTTGCAACACATTGTTAAATGTGAAATAAAGTCAGCAATTTTTCCAACACTGTTAATGAGTGCCAGGTTCCAATGACCTTTTTTTGTGATATGATGTAATATGGTTTGTTCACCATTCTGTAATCTGAGTCAGTGAGCTATGGCACAGGTGTAAGTATAATCCTTTGTGTCTTTTAAATCTTATCTCTTCTGTATCTTATGGGATGTTACAATGCATTCCTTTTGGGAAGAATAGAATTAAACAGATTAGACAAATATTGTGGAGCTTTGAACGCAGAGGATCACAGTTTACGTCACATGTTCAAACATGTGCATAAGCACTTATCATTCTCAGCAGGACTGCTATTGAAATCTTTATACTGAAGAATGACAACATGGAATTTGACAAGTGACTGGCAGACACTATGATAGAATTTCCAAAACCACAGCAAAAAACATTACTTACTCTCAGATACAGGTAAAGCAAAACATGCAAAATCCAGTTTTGCTCATGTCTCGACTTAGCAATACAAGGTTCAGCTTAGGTATTTGTTTTGGGGTATTTTTACCTTAATAAAATGCAGTTAGTGCCTGTAGTCACAGAAATAATATTCAATGACTCAACATTTGGAAGAATTATTTTTCATTTTCTGAAGAGCAGTTTCCTCTATATTTATAATTCAGAATCATGTATACATATATACATATACATTTACACATATATATATATATTCAGAACCAATCTTATGTAAGCATACTATATTATATATGTGTGTATGTATATATATATATGGGTGTTCACATAAATACTCATGAAACAATAATGTTCCTCACAGGGAAAACCATATAAAAGGGTCTAAGTTAATGATTTCTTTCTTTTCTCCCAGGAGGACAAAATAACAGAATTACATTACTTAACAGTTGCACTTTACATATTCAGGAAGTGTGAATTGAAATGACAACAGTAGTGTTGTGTCATGGCATGATTATTTTTCATAACAGACAGCATCACTTGCCCATCAGACCTCTCTTGAATATCCTCATTCCTGTGCAGTCTTCCTGATGATCTAAACTAACTACTTGCTAATCTTTCTGTGACTTTCATAAAGGAAATGTGAGAGATTTTTATATATTTGCATGGAAAATATTTATCTTCCCTCCAGCACCATGTTCAGAATGGCACAAGCTGAAAATGTAAATTGCCTCACTGTAAAGTAATATGAGAATTTTCAACATTTACTTTGTTACACATGGAATAATTTTAACATTTTGTGAAGCTGTGTCACTCTGGTAAAAGATGGTAGATTATGGTTGTGAAACAAAATATTTTGTATACCACAGGAGACAGCATAGGGCACTTTATACCCCATTTGTTTGTGAGGTAAATCATACAACTTTATGGCCTAAAGGAAAACTAAATTAGCTTACCTTCCCCAAATGTCTCTTGTGACTTCCAGGAAAGCTACTAAGCAGTGCCAGCTGTGGAGGACAGTAGAGTTTTATGCAATGAATGGATGCTCAGCAGTTAGAACTTTAGGCTGAGTTTCTATAATTTTAGAACACTGAACAGTGTTGAACACTAAGTCTAGTCTAGCAGTCTGAGCACCTTTTTCTTTTGATTGGTGTCCCGGTTTTGGTTGGGATAGTTAATTTTCTTCTTGGTAGCTGATTCAGTGCTGAGTTTTGGCTTTGGTCTGAGAACAATGTTGATAACACACTGATTTTTGTAGTTGTTACTTGGTAATGTTTATACTAAATCAAGGACTTTTTAGCTTTTCAGGCCTTGCTAGTGAGAAGGCTGGAGGTGCACAAGAAACTGGGAGGGGACACAGCCAGGACAGCTTACCTGAACTGGCTAAAGGGATATTCCATACCATAGGACACCATGCTGAGTATATAGACTGCGGGGTTGGCTGAAGCCTGCCAATTGCTGCTCAGGGACTGGCCAGGCATCAGTCAGTGCATGGTGAGCAGCTGTACTGTGCATCATTTGTTTTCTTTCCTCCCTTCCCTTTGGATTTCATTCCTCTCCCTTCTTTTCATTATAATTGTTATTGTTGTTATTATTGTTATTTCATTTTTATTTTATTTCAACTATTAAATTGTTCTTATCTCAACCCTCGAGTTTTACATACCTTTCTGATTCTCCTCCCCATCCTTCTGGGTGAGGGGGGACTAAGCGAGCAGCTGCATGGTGCTTAATTACCAGCCGGGATTGAACCACAACAATTGGCTATAATGAAAGCTTAGACCAGACTAGACAAACTAGTCTTCTAACCTACGGACAATTAAAGTTAGGTGAGATGAATTCTACTCCCGAGTATATTTCTTCATTGTATGATTTGATCGTGCCATAACAAACCCTAATAAGATTCACCAGTGACTTCAGTTAGGAAGGGGGAGCAGACAGCACAATACTTCTCTGCATTGCTGGCTGCTGCAGCACTGGAGAGTGAAACTTGTCACAGACTCTAGCTGTTCCTCTTGACCAGAAACCAGTCAACTTATTTCAAGTTTTTCTGTTTCATTTGGCCTAGCTTCGTTGCCAAAGTTCAGCCAAACTTGTATAAGTACTACTATTAAAATAAATAAAATATGCATGATGAATCATTTAAATACAAAGCACATTGCAGACAGGTCTGGGTTTTCAAGTTGGAGATGCTAAAGAAAAAAGTCAGAAATAGATAAAACAGCAATTAAGCTAAAATTTTCTCATTAAGAATGTAAAGCATGGATATTAAATTTCATCCAAATGCTAAAGGGTAAAACGTGTAACACACAAAAGAATTAAAAAATACCTGATAGTTACAGTACACAAACAAATTGTCAGGAGCTGACCTAAATGATAAGGGTGTTATTGTACATTAAAGTTAGATGTCATTTCCCCTAATTTAAGGATATTCCAATTAGAGTTAACCTGAAGGTTAGCTACTTTCATCTTTATCATCTTTGTGATAACGTTAGCACTGATGTTGTGGCATCACGGAAATCATATGCATCATAAAAATGCAGCTAATTATCACTGAACTAGTCACTTCTTATGTAGAATTAGTTTAATATTTTCAAGTGAACATTTGTGACCCATTTGTCTGGTAACACCATCCATTATTGACCTATGGGCTGCCCTGTCTATCTTTCCTTTCCTAAGCTCTAAGTCCCTGCCTGATATTGCTTTTTCTCTTGCTCAATAAGAGAATAGTTCTTATTGTGGGAGTTTTGTAACATTTAGCACCCAGTATGTACAAAAGGGATTTTTTAAAAGCACTAAATTTTGTATTCAAATTTGCTTTGCCTTTGCATATGGAATGCAAGGATTGTTCATGCACTGTCAGCATGAACAGAACGTGAAGATTTGTGTTAATTAAGCATCTAAAATACATTGTTGTGTTCATTTGTTATTTATATATCTATACATATGTATCTATATATATATCTCAGGGCTGTGTTTCCATTAAGAAAATTATTACATAACTTTTCATAAAGATGGATACTGGAGGATTACAGACTGGTTTGGCTCTTAAACATTGTGAAAAATACTGGAGAACATATGAAAAAGAAAAGCCAAACTCAAATAAGCTTTGAAAGTTTTCTTATCATTAGTATTTGAGTTGGGTTAAACTCAGAATTATGATGATTTTTAGGGTAAAGCAGGATAAAACACAAAGCCTTAATATCTTGAAATACTTGTCTACATCTTTTAATAAATTATTTTAAAGCTGAGTACTGTTAAGTGAATATTCAGTGACTTTTGACTGTTTCAAAATTTTTCAATGACTTTTCCTCTGAGTATTTGACTAGGTCTATTATGGGTATAATATCATTCATTGCACATATTATTCTACAAAAATTATATTAACCAAATAAACTGTTCAATAAATATTTTTGCCTAGAATTTTCCCAGTTTTAACCTTTATTTTTTACAACAGTATAAAATAATTTATATTTTTTATGTCTAAATACAGGCATGTGAACCTTGCAAAATTGGTGAAGTGAATCTGAAATTTCCTTTTTGTCCCGAAATTTTGTTATCATTCAAAAACACGGGGGTGAATGTGGACTGCAATTTACCTTTTGCTGTCATCCAATTCCAAGCTAAGCCATGTAAAACCTAGCTATTAAAAATTATAACAGTCACAATAACAGTCTCAAAACACAAGAAGATACCAAAACTGAAAGGTTACATGAGATAGCTGCAAGGGGACATTTCACAGATCTCTAGTCACGTTCAGAAAGTGCTGATATATTCAGAAAGGTCTGATATGACAGATAACACTCACACAACTGGTTGATAAAACTGTCCTTTGACTTTAAGGCAGAATTTCTAGCTAATATTGAAAATTATTGGAATTTCAGCTTCACAGGGCAGCACTTCTGGAACTCACTTCTGGGAACGGAGGACTGGAATGAGTCTGGGTAAATGAACGAATCTTCTGGGTCTTTCTTTAGTATAAAGTACGATATTTGGGCTGTGCATTTATATCACCTTTCAAACTTCCAGTTAATATGGTTAAAACGTGGGATTGGGGATGTCTTTTTCCTTGTACCATTAGAAAGGCTGACTTAGAACCTCTCACTCAATAGTCTGTCTTACAATTCCAGCCTGCATTTTCTTAGGGCAATTTATTTATGAGCTAACACTGTTTGTTGCTGAGTTTAAAAAGCTCTCTTCTGTCCCTGATTTATTTGTGTCCTGATGAATAAACAAGGACAATGAAAACACAGGAGCAATACATTCTTTTTCAGCCTTTATTTTATGAAGAGAAACAAGTAAGCTTTTTTATTCTTTCATGCTTTCCTTGTAGGAAATTTGTAATGTTATCAAAACAATTAGCAAGATCAGTATATGTATTTAATATGTAGCAGGTCTAGACATGAATAAAGTATCTGACCATTAGCTAGCATAAAGAACAAAAATCAGTGCCTGCTACAAGGCCCTAAGGTTTAGAGACAACAAAGGGACATAAACATGTAGCTGTGGAGTGCAGGGTTTTTTTCTTTCTGGTAAGTGTACAAGACTCCTGTGATAAGGGTACCTACATGTAAAATGTCCGTCCACAGCCATACATGCCTAATAATGACTGCTACTGTCATTAGCATATGACAATCATCTACAATGAACGTTCTTCTAAATTTAATGTTTTGTTGGTAGGCATGCAGATGCAATCCCAGATGTCACAGGACCCCATCTTCACAGTTAAATCTATTCAGAAACCTAAGTTAGGTGCCCAGGTACAGCAGTCCCCACACTACATAACTTATAACTCGTTAGATACCTCAAAATAACATATAAACAAGCCAATGCACTGCTCTGGTTTTTACAGGAAATCAACAAAGGAAATTCTAATTACCTCACATTCCACTCAAGGCATCATATCTTCACCAAAAATGCAAATCTCAGAGAATTTTTTGTCACAGTTTTGAAGGTCATATATATATATGTATACCTGACCCAAAGAAATTGCAGATGGGTTTTGATGCTGCTCTGTTAACAGTGGTGGAGGTTTCAACTGGCCCTTCAATTTATAATTCAGAGCCTCAGTACAAAAGTTTGTGCTAACAGTGTACTTTATCACAATTAGATTCCACAGCCAAGCTATTATATCTCATGCTTTCACAATTTTCTGTGATAGGGCTTTACTCTCTTAGTTGTGGTTTTGCCAAACAGGTACCAGCCAAGGAAGGGTGTTATGTTGATTCCTGCTCCATACAAACAGGACCTTTGACAAAAGGCAGTATCTCCATGATTAGTGGATTACATAGATCTGTCTTTACCTTTCCAGCTAGCTCCCAGACTTGCTTTCGCATAAACAAGTGTTTTGAAACTGGTTTTGAGGAAATATCCAAGAATGGCTCTTTCATTCTAACAAGTTTTTCCATTATTTCAGGAAAATGGCAAGTAGAGATCACAGAGTGGCTGAATGCAAACTCACGGTGAAAATCTGGTTTAAGTCACTAAAACCTGTCAGACACTATCGGCTATTGTCTCACTATCATTAAAACTGCCTATGCAATATTCTGTGTGGTAACTACAGGACTTTAAAGCCTTTCCTGGAAATAGGAAGCCTTTTTGGAGTCAGGATGATATCGTAGATAAACATTACAGCACTTTCCTCAATAACATCATGAGACAGAAAAAATACACATAAAGGAAATTTTGATACTTGTACAAAAATCACAGCAGTGAGCCTTCTCTCTTTCATATTTAATAAAGATCTTTCCAGTCAGCTGCAGCTGACGATAAGTATAATATCTTTAAATGGTTAATCCAAGGATCATGGCTCAAGTGCTTTATGTGGTTAGGAGCAAGGAAAGCTGTTAGTAACCTCAGTGTGCATTTCATAAATCCAAGGACTTTTTTATTCCTCCTGCCACCACCCCACACCCCCCCCCCTTTTTTTTTTTTTTTTTTTTTTGGTTTAGCTTGCTACTATATCTTAAATGCTTTATTTTTCAGAGGAGAGATAAGACTTGGTTCTTCACATAAAACTACAGCTTAGCCATTACTTAGTCTTTCTCTGTTACGGAAAAGGTCCTGTCTGTGCACAGATGTCTCAGATTAAATTGTATCTCACAGTCCTTACAGTGCTCAGTACTAGATGAACTGCCAAAAGGGCCGTAGGCAAGAACTAAATTGCTTTGGTTTCAGTACACAGTGAATTTGGCTCAGACAAGCTGAATCAGTACATTAAATGCGAATCCCTCACAGATTTGAAAGCAGCCTTTAGCACAATTATTGACTGTGAGTGATGATTATGTCTAATTGAAGGAGACTTTTGCTACCTGTAGCTCAGTTGGAGTCCATGAGAGCCACAGCAAGGCACTGCATCTTAATTCAATGTTCCAGCTTGAAAGAAGCAATTGAACCTAAATCCTGAAGTGTATACACATGGTCGATAAACTTTAATAAACTTTACAGGTTCAGTAACTAGACTGAGTGTATATAATTCAATTTTTTAATTCAGGAAAGGAAAATAGCTAACAAGTATGTTAGGCTACAATAATGTATTAGTTCATCTCATGCAGAGGCCCTCTCAGTAAAAGGAAAAGATATAGTTTCATGCTTGTCTTTGGAACAAGTCATAAATCTGCTGTTCTATACACTATATTAATGCTCTACAGGTGGGACATTACCAGGTTACTTGGGTATGACCCAACTCCCAGTAAATTTGTGAGGAAAATAAAATAATTTGACAATTTTGCATCTTCTGCTATGGAAGTTATGCCAATAATAAAGAGAAATGAATGTTTTTCTTAATAAATTCTGCCTCTCTCCCCAAGACATTTTGGCATGTTTTCACAGTATAACAACCTTGTTGTACAAAAAATGATGATATTCTATGTCTTAATCCTTCCAAAAAAAGTTATTGATTTTTCTCAGTGAACAAAAATAGATATTCTCAGGGGCCCTACAATCAGAATTGTGTTTTTCTTCTATAAAAAACCAAAAATCTGTCAATGTGTTCACAGCAAACATTTATCTCCCAAACATTTGTTGTGGCCTGTTAGATCTTTTCTAGGCTTAGATTAGGTTCCCTTGGCACCATTATTATGATAACATTCACAAAACACTCTGTGCCAATGCATTTTTCATATTTTCCATGAATAAGTATCCATCTGAATCATGAAAACTTTCCAATTAAATTGCTCTCTTATTTAATAATTGATATAAAGGGCACATATGAGCCATACAGAGTGTTTGTTCCTTCATTCTAGGAGCTTGCTTACATATTCTGTAGGCCTGAGCTTTTAGAAAAGAAAAAATAATTTGAACCTTGTATTGGAAAAGCAATATACACCACAGGCTATATAAACAATAGGGAATGCAGGATGAAAAAAAAAAAAAAAAAAAGAGATCTGTGATTGGCAAAATCATTCCAATAATCAATAGTACACAAAAAGCCTTGACATTTATTATGAAGTATCTACAGGTTGCTACATGTAGGCAAGCCCACACACAATTTCTATTGTGTGTCACTTCAGGCTAACAACCCTAAAACTAGAGTATCAGAACTAGGAAGTGTCACTTTAGCATCCTTTATGCATACTTTCTGTAATATCCTAGATTTAAAACAAGAAAAGCATTTAAAGTGGTCTGCTAGCAAAATGTTTAAGTTCACAGCACAGACTGTGATCTCTGGGCTAACAGATTAACAAATGGTGACACCTGGAAATTTTGTAAGTGGAAGACTACACATTCTCTCATATGGCTTCCAGGTACATAAGAATAAAGATGCTTTTCTAAGGTTTCCAGGAAGCTACACAATAGCAGCATCCTCTGTTTTTCTTCCCTATACCTGACTTTCTGGATATGTTATTACTAAACTCATTTGCCTGTACTTACATTTTTCTGCCTTCTCTCTTTGTTCCCTTTCAGATATGCAGTTTCTTCTGCTCTTCAGAATTTCTTTCTAATTACATTTACCTGAATTGAATTTTTTTCTAAACTTTACCACCACCACCTAACACTTTTTGCCTTCTCATGTCATTTACTTTAACCAGTCATCGTCTCTTCCCCCCAGCTATGAGATCTCAGTATTCTCAACTAAGTGCCTTGCATTTAATTTCCCTTTCCGTTTCTAATTCCAGTCTGCCTGATCTATTCACCTTATGTCCTGGCCAGGTCCAGCATATGTCCATTCTTAGTCTTATTCTTCCCTTAATGTTGCCTGTTACTTGTCTGGTCTATGCCCTTTCCAACTCCTTCCGAAGTCTTCTCTTCCCAGGTGTGCCATCCTCCCCTTCTCAGTCTTCTCCCCTCTCTCATGGTTTAGTAGGGTAAATACTTGGCACTGACAGAACAGGTGAGCAGACTTCCTGAACTCAGTTTTGGTTTCCAACAGCATCTCACCCCACAGACACCAGTAGCAAAATCATAGGGTCATTCTGAGGGAATATCTTATTTACAGTATGCTCAGCATTCCAAGCTGTGGGAAGGCAGAATATTATTTGATCAAATGAGGTGTTGTCAACCTAAATAAGAACATATTCAGTACATGCAAAATGCAATTTGTTCAAGATTTAAAACATGTTGCTATTTATGATAGCTTGTCCAAATTCAGCTAATTCAAGCTGAGTTTGAAGTCCAGCTATTTTCCAAAACACAAAGCTGCTAAAACATCTGAAAAGAAGGATCTTGGTAATTTTTAACAGTGACAAAAAAAGCTGGCAAACCTAGATGAAATAAAAAGAAACCAGGTAATAATCAGGCACACAGTATGGGGAACTTCAGAGCAAAGAAGCTGTGTCAAAATTAAAAGAAAAAGAAAGATGTATTTTTAAAAAGAATGTCAGGCAACCAGCCTTGCTTACAATATTGTTCATTATTCTAGCAACCATTCCTTTAAAGTTAGGGAATTGTATCTGGAAAGGAATACTGGGAATGAACTGATTTTTTTTCTTGATATGGGGTTGGTGGACTGACATTTTCCAAACCATCTCTGAAATTCAGAATTTTCATCCAGCATTCAGCTGGAAAAATTTAAATAGTAACACCAAGATAACATTACATTCTAACAGTCAAACAGTAGAAAACAATTATCTCACAAATAAAACACACAGGACAGTAAGAAGTGGCTTAGCTTAGGATATCAGCTTATCACAGATAGGGTTTTGAGCCAGGATCATTAATAAGCATTAGTAACTGCAGAGACTTATTTTTATGCAGCAGTTTACGAAATTTGTCTTCTCCCTTCCTACTATTGCTTTTTCTATAAAACTGTAATTTATAAAATATTGCTTGCAGTTAACCTTTCATAAAAGGAAAGATCAAAGACTGCTTCAGAAAATAAAATACTGAAAAGAAATATAAGGCTGTTATAATTTAAGAAAAAAATTGGTATAAAGGAATTAGGACATGAAGGGAAGGGGAAATTTATATCAAAATTACTGTATATGTTTGAGACTTATTTATTTTTACTTACAGGATCCAAGCTGTCATATACATGTTTGCAGAGCTGGAAATGAAGTCAGTAAAACTCCTTTAATTTTCTGACACTGTTAAATTTAAGTGTTATTTTTCACATACTTATTCTGCATTAGCTGAATTTTCATAGAAAGACTCAAAAAAACCTTTACAACCATGCCTCAAAAGGAGTTCAGTGATTTTCATTTTTTTCAATCTTTGTTTCTTTTATAGATTTAACATCTTTAGCCTAGAGTGGCTGGGATTGAAACAGATACTTGCCAAAGTGTCTTTTACTGTCCTCAAGATTAGCCACTTAACATCACAAAAATACGTGTCCTCTGGGTTTCTAGAGGCCAACTGCTTAAATGTGTAGCTTTCTGCTCAGTGTTAACTGTACCCTAAATACCAGTTTCAATGAGCATGCTCTCTTTCTACACCCAGTCTACAACACAGAAAAGGACTGATCTACAAATTGGGGAAGTAGCATTTGGCTCAGCAGTGGAGTTATCAGAAGGAAAGGCAGCAGGTCACCCTCAGTTGTTAGTTTGTGTTTCTGTTGATTGATCATAGTTTGCTACAATCTGCAGGTTTTTTATTGTAAATAATGCAATACTCCCATGTCAGGTGCCAGGTGAGATTCAGCTGTCTGTTTTATAAGTTTAGAGAAACTTTATAACATCACTGGTCATATACCTGGAAATAAAGCTCCAGTACCTAACATTGAAAATCTCAAGATTCTGCCTTTACAAATTGAGGTGCCAACAAACTGCAGCTGAGAGGTATATCCACAGCCAGATCCAGAAACCTCCCACAGACAGATATTCTCTGAACAAAACAGGACAGAAAGCCACAGCTTCCCAAGAAAGATAGCAGACCCCATCTCCCGCTTCCAAATGAATTTTGAAGTCAACAATGCCAGGAGCTACTGCCTTGCACAGAAACACCACCTACTCAGTGACAACTCACATCTTCCCTCTCAAGCAGAGGGGAACACTGAACTACATTCGGTGTCTGCCAATAAATTTAGCCTTCTATTTAGAAAAAGATGGTGGAATATCACTCTTGAAACGTTAAAATCTGTACACAATCCCGTGCATTTGCTGCTCATAAAATAGTTCTAAAGCCCATTGAGATAGTTCCTCTTTGGGGGTGGGTCACATACAGAAAATCACAGCTTACTGTTACTAGAAATTGCTTTTGTGCAAAGGACACAACTCTGTGCTGAGGGTCAGAATGTCCTAAGTTTCTACAGAGCTGGTCAAAATTATTCTTTCCCATAACATATATTTAGAAAAAGCTTTCTTGAACTAATGCATGAAAAATTACAAATTTTTCCCTTTTGAGCTCTTAATGAGAATTTAAAACTATGAAAAGTAAACTCTGTAACTCCTATTTATAAATTCATGAAAAGATTGTGTTTCATTGAAATATTTTTCTTCATGACATTCTGCATTAAAAAAAAGAAATTAAAACAGACTTTGAAATCTGTTATTCTGAAAGTGAAATTTACCATTTTATTTTCATTTTATTACCTTTATGTCATCATATTATTATAAAAATAAGTTCGAAGCAAAATATTTCAATCATTTTAAGAGAAAATATTTAACAATGTGTTTTTCTTTCACTTCATTGTAGAAAAAATACATTTTTTTCTCTGAAACAAAACATATCGTTCTCACCTAGCTAGATTATTTGTCCCACAGGCCCTAAGCGTCACTCTAAGTACAGACGTGTTATGAAGGAAGAGCAGCAGCAAGGTTTTTCTTCACTTACAGTACTGGATTGGAGTCTATCTGAGTTTAATTATTTCAGAGTATATATCTTACGTGGTCAGACTTTCTCAACACTGTCTATCTTGAGCTACTTCCATTCACTTAAATTCTAATGTGACATCAAAGTGATGTGTGGTAATTATACCACTGAAAGTGTGCTATTAGCAAATACTAGCTTTATATTTGCTAACAGGTAATAGAATAAAAGAGCTATGGCTATGGAATTGATACTGGTATAAATGGGATGAATTCTTACAATGTTCAGAATTGCTTTGTGAGGTCCCAGGAAAATGTTTGTGTGCACTGGTCAGCATATACTTTAGATGTCATGTCTGTATTAAATATTTCAAGTATTTACTAAAAGTTTTTAGAAATTATGGAGCGAAATGCATGTATTCTATCTAAAAAACAAAAAAGCATTAGGATCTTATACCTTAAATTTGATACCAGCTGCTGAGTACAGAGCATAGTTAGCATAACCTTTTAAATTCTGTCTAGGTTAAAACTACTTTTAAATTATAAGAATAATAATCAGAACTTTGGGGATCTGTTCTATGTACTAGGGATATATCCCCAATATACAAATGTTATGCACTTTTGGGGTGGAGGGGAAGCCTTCCTTACTCTGTTGAATTTCTTGTAGTTAACAGCTGTAACCAGTAAAACTAAAATATGAAAAATTGTGTAGATTAGGCCTGTTCTTTGCATTAAAATACCCTATGCAGCCAGTAGTTTCAGAAGGAATAAGTGACTGCATAATCTCAACTACAAAGTGATGAAAAAAATCTGGCCTCCCAGTGAGAATCTTAGCACTTTCTCAGAAATCCCATACCTTGAAAATGTCTTACCTTTTGTGAATTTCTGCTCGTTGGTTTTGGGGTACCTATCACAATAGAAACTTTGGCTGGCACCTAATCAATTATCTATCTCAATAATCTACATTAGCTAATACTGAGAGCATTATGGTACCCTGAAATCCAAGTGAACTATTAATAGCAAAATAAATCATTTTAAGTCATGAAATTCCAAACACTTCTTCTTTCAATGTGGTTACTCAATTTCATGGTAAATCCCATATTTTTATGACATGTATGACTAAATTAAATTGTGAATTTAATAGGGAGAAAAGAACTTGGAATTATTTCATATGAAAAGCCAAAGCACACATCTGTGGGTTTCAGCAATGTTTACCTAACACTCTGGAAAGTAAAAGTATGAGATTAGGTGTACAATTTTTCCTGTGGAAGTATAAATAGCCTGAACCATCAGGTCGAGCTTTGTGGTCACTGAGGTCAAGAAAAGGATTGTCTTCAAACAGAGTAGAAAGGCATCAACATTTCTAGACAGGCTGCATCCACACACGCATGTCTGCATGTCTGCTGTTTCACAGAGCCACTTGAAATTGCTGGTCTTATTTCCACTTCTTTCAGCTGACCCTGCCAGTGTATCTACACAAGCAGCTGAAGGCAAGGCGATGATGGTGTGAACGTTTAGCCTCAGCTGCTCACTGTTTCTCACACATCATGTTTTCTGCAGTGTAGAAGTCTACCGACTATTCCTAAACAACTAATCCTAAACAACTAATCCCCAGGTAACCAATCCAGAATTACACTTTATCTTTCATTTATTGCACCTTCAACTAACTGTTCCTGCTTTCTAAAATCCCCACTGCAAGCTTATCTGCCAGTTACTTTAGTGTGAGCAGCGTAACAAGCTCTATATGTAAATGATATTTGTTCTGCAGCCATTGCAAGTTTCTTTGCAGTACTTTAACATTTTATTCTATTTTTCCCCGCCAGTTTTAGCCCAGATCTATTTCATAACTCTTTAAACCCAGCTCTATTTCCTCTCTTTTTAAGTTTCTTTTAATAATTGAGGCCAAGAAATTCTGACAGGATGTGCACCTGTTTATAGCTACTTTGAATTTGACTGAGTATAACTCTATTAGATGGGAGTGGGGGTGTGTGCATACGTGTGTGTGCACACGTGTGTGTGTTTCACAGTGCACTGAAAAAAGATGAGGATACATTTTTCCCATTAAAATTATCATTTTTATTTCAGCTGTATCATATCACTTACATGATGTATTTCTCCAAATATTTGAAGTATAAAGTGTAAAAATCATGATGACATCTTCAACTAGAAATTCTGACCAATGAAAATAGTACAATATGATCTACTATATGAGTACTATAAGCAGCCACCTTTAAAATGTTTACATGTAAGTTGCAGGCAAAAATAGCTCATGGGAGATCTGAGATACTTACACATACTTGCTGGTCGTGCTGATGCTTTTCTCTTCCCAGGTTTGTTCATTGAGATAGTTAGTGGACATTCACTTCCACCCATGCATCATCAGACTTCTGGTTACCTCATATTCTGTAAGATCAATTACACTTCAAAATCCAGAACACAGTTAACAAAGCATGGCACTAAATTACACACCTTTTTGCCAAGCCAATGGTAAGGTTTCCAGAAAAACATCAATATATCTGAGGCATCATGGCTGGTCCCAGGTACAAAAGGCATTTTTCCTGAAAATTCAGAAGAGCAGCAGACATCTAGCCCAGATTTCAACAGGTTAAGTTAATCACATTTCACTTTACTTTCAAAATTAGCTTTGCAATTGCTTATCAATACGCTACACTGTGTGTAGTGCTCAAGTCTCATGAAATTCTGAGATGCTTAAAATCTGCTTTAAAAAAAAGAAATAGCATTCTTATCCAGGCCAAAAAAATTATTCTGTGATTAAATAACATCTGAAAGTTGCAGTACATGCAAGCTTGGATAGAACAATTAATTCTTTGTGGGATCAGCCTGACTTTCCATGCCCAGCTTCTGTGACAGTGACAATCAAAGCACAGTTTAAAGAACTCCATGTACAAGACCACAGGACCATTTTTAATTCTGCATGAAATGTATTACACAGCATCAATAAGATGGACATCATGTTTTTCACCACAGGGCAGAAATAGAGTGCAGAATAGCTTCTTTGCAATCTTTCTCTGTTTTGTCTACTTTTCACATACAGTTTAAGACTGACGATATTTTGGAAATATTCAGTAGGTAGCTACTAATGCTAACTAATTTAATTAATGAGTTTAACCTGCTGTTCAGGTTCATTATTTAACTTGCTGTGAACAACAGCAGTTGTTCCCTTGTCAGGGAATCTCTTATCCAGCAGTCTAATCTTACATCAGTAGCCCTGAAAGGCGGATGATGGGGGAATTGGTTTGGTAAAAGCATTGTTAAAGTGTGACATTGCACTTAATAATTATGTTTTCATTGAAGTAGAAAATTCCATGTTTCACTAGTACCATTTAGTGGCATCTGGAAGTGGTTTTCTTTCTAACCAGGTCATCGGAGGACTAAGCTGAGTAGAAGCAAGTTGTCATTCTGCATTTCAGTAGGGAAAATAATGAATGGATCTAATGTAAATATGCCTCAGATGTAAAGCAACCAAAATTTTGCCAACTCTACTGGTATCATGTTAGATAAAGGTTATTCTGCTGTATAAACAGCTCTCCCCCTCTCCACACGCATACACAGAAAAGTGGGATCATTCCTGGATTATCCCAGCCTCCATCCACTATATCTGAAAAAGGTTGAGAACCCACAGGCAGCTTTTTATGTCTTTCCCCACCAGCTGCATGTGTCATTTCAGCAAGCAGATACAATTTGATAAAGGCTCCTTATAAGAATTATTATAAGCATTTTATTTTAGACGAGGAAAAATGAATAACTGTTTTCCCTTTCCTTTGTGGCATGCAAACTCCCTTACATTTACACATTATGCAAACTTCAAGGAGGAAGCAGTTAGCATGTCAGAGAAGCAGCAATGATAACACTTGAGTAGAGCAGTCTGTAGCAGTCTCTTTAGTTTCACGACAGGCACATTAGTCTGGATGTTAGCTGCTTCTCCTTAATTGGATTGCTTGCATAAATTGCAATACAAGGTGGACATGTGATAGCTTTCTTTTTCACCAATCAGTCATGTCAAGAGAACCTTATGTATTTTATATAGAAAGTAGAAAAAATGATAATTTGAAGAGATGAGAAGATGGTGCAGGGTAAAAGCTGATATTCTTCCCTTATAACAGATAGCCCCAAGTTGTAGAGGCCATTATTTCTTGCATTTTCAGAGCAAATGAACTTGACAGATGGCTGTGTCACCTAAACCCCTACCTACCAACTTGATTATGCAGAAAACAATACAATAGAAAAGAAATCATTACTGAAGGAACCTGGTTAGTCCACAGAGGGCTGAGCGGTGCAGAAGAACAAAATTACAGTTGTGGAATTGAACAGCAAGAATACATTTAACATAAAGTGGGTTACAGCAAGGCAATCAGTCATGGCTAAAGCTATTGTCTGGGCTTGCTTGCATGGTATATGAAGTAATCTGTCATCTACCACTGAATTTATGCTTAGTTTATAGTAGAAAAATACAAAGATTTTGCCAGGGCATGTTCTGGTAGTCTTAAGTACCTCAACTATGGATCTATGAAATTAAAATTATGGGAATTTAGAACATTTTTCTGCTTTCAGTGTGTTTTGGAGGACATTAACACCAAAGCAGTTTCTTCTCCCTTCTCCCTTGTTACTCAAACATTAACCAAATCACACCACTTAAAGAAAGACAAAATAGGCTGGACAAGACAAATATTCAGCTTATACAGCACTGTCATTACTCCATAAAAAGTTATGCTGGATTTACTGGAAATCTGCCTATGGAAGCTATGCAATGACATCCAACAAGACAAGAACAGAACAAGGCAGCACCTATTCCTGGTGGCCCAGTCCCCCCTTCATTAGTTATTAAACTTTCTTTTCAAAAATATAAAATCTCTTATTGTTATTATTACTGTTTATCAGAGGTATTATATATGACATCACACATCACTTGCAATGAAATGGACTTCCAGTCTCTTCCTGTTCCTCTCAACAATTTCAAGCTATACTATCTACCACTATGTGCTTGAGGGCTTACCACCTGGTAAGTCCTCGTTTTAGCTAATTATTTCAATCAACTACTTCTGAAATAACCAAGATCTTCCAGTATGCCATTAACACCATTGAAAATATCAGTTTTATCATGCCATATATTCCATAGAAGAAGAAGGTTCAGTTGATTTCATTTTGCAATTCCCTTTCAAACATATTTTGACAAAAATTCACATCCTCAACAAAAAATATTATTTTTGTCTTGGAGCCACGGTTACATACTTTGTTCATAACAACAAGGTAACTTGCTGTGATAGTGGTAGTCAGATTTTACTGGGTTTTTTGGTTTGCTCTGCAATGAAGATCAAATATTATGACTTCAATTTATTCTAATTCTTTTTCATGAAACAATAACTGGGTCATGAACAAAAAGAACAAACACAGCTGGGTTAAAGGTATCTTCATATAGGAGACTCCAATTTGATAGATGTTTTCTTCAGTACTCAAACTTCATTCATAAACTAGATAAACCTAGATTTTCTCATTGTGCTTATTCATTAAATAATGCAGTAACTTTTGTAAAAGCTTCAGACAGCTACAGGGCTATTGGTGAAAGAACTAATAAAAAATAAACACTGATATCTGCATTATCTGTGAATCAATTCTTGAACATATTAAAAAAAAAACCACACAAACAAGAGAGATAGTAAGTCATTCACTTAGGGGGAAAAAAAGTAAAGTCTCAGACATAAAGCCCCAAACTGGATTTATTTATTTTATTTTTTAATTCAGTCAGCAACTCTTTTGCTGGTATATAATTATTTATCAGCATGCCAGTTTCTTACTGTTTGCATAGTGAATTTAAATAGTCACTATACAGGTACATCTCAGTAACTACATCAGCACTCAACTTGCTAATAAAACACAATTAAAGCGCATAGAATTGCAATGCCATCAAATAACTTCCCTCTGTAGTGCTGTGTTGGAAAGACGTGTGTCCTAGTTTAACTAAGCCCCACACAGTTCCTTACTCGCTCCTCCCCTCACCCCCTCTCACCCCACACACTCCGGTGGGATGGGGGAATAGGATCAGAGTAAAAGTTAGAAAACTCACAGGTTTAGATGAAGACAGTTTAATAAGTAAAGAAAAAGCCATGCATGCAAGCAAAGAAAAACAAGGAATTAATTTAGCATTTCCCATGGGCAGGCAGGTGTTCAGCCATCTCCATCACGCCTAATGATTACTTGAGAAGACAAACACCATCACTACAGACATGTGTGTGTATCCCTTCCTTCTTTCCCCAGCTTTATGTGCTGTGCATGACATTATATGGTATGGAAATTCCCCTTGGTCAGTTGGGGTCAGCTGTCCTGACTGTGTCCCCTCCCAGCTTCTCTTGCCCCTCCCCAGCCTGCTCGCTGGTGGGGTGAGAAACAGAAAAATCCTTGACTCTGTGTGAGTGCTGCCCAGCAATAACGAAAAACATCCCTGAATTAGCAACACCATTTTCAGCACAAATCCAGCCCCATACCAGCTACTATGAAGAAAATTAACTCTATCCCAGCCAAAACCAGCACATGTTTATCAGCACAGCTTGGTTCCCGGTGTACCATAAGAGAAGTCACAGCACCCCTCCCTCCTGCCTTGTACAACATCTTTCAAGCACGATATTATGTGGATTAAAAAGGTAAAGAAAAAAAATTACACCCAGATTAGCTAGGTTTTAAACACACCTATAATCACCCTACACGTTTTCCTCCTCACCTCATTCCTTCTCTCACTCATGTGGGCTTTATGTCCAGGATTAATATCAGGTGTGTTTGCTCACAGACAGGTACATTAAAAAGACTCAACACAGGTGTGGGAGGGTCAAGGCTACTGGGAAAAATTAAGGGACTGGGGAAAAAACTTTTCCTACAAAACATATAGTAGATTTCCCTTAAGGAAATAACTTTTCTCAAGTGCCAGGCTGCTGTTCAGTATGTACATGACTGGTTCTCACTTTTCCCCTGTCCTTTTTTGGCATACTCACACACTGACATCCATGGAATCTCACCCCAGTGGCAGCTCATTGAGTGTCCAGGAACAAGCATCTCATTCCCAGAACTCCTCAGCTTCATGAGAAAAAAAGACAAGAAGGAGGAGGGAGTCTCCAAAAAATGAATAATCTCTGTCTTCATTTCTCTGCCACTTCCAAGCCTGTTGCTATCATATTAAAACTGTTTCACTCAGCTAAAGCTAAACACTCTTTGAGATATTTTTTAGCCTCAGCATACGATCCAAAATCTGCAGATGAAATCTATTCTATTCCCCCAGTGCTTCAGTCATTAGCAGCTCAAACAGCTCTACCACATCTACTTTGGACAGTTGTGTTTCTTTCCTTGCACTTGAGTCCAAAGACCAGAACATCTTTGGAATACCTAGAGATTTAACCTAATTTAGGGGAGCAATGAAGAGTTCACATGCTCCTATGAGGGGTTAGGGACAGCTAGTTGAATAGGGCTCACATATCATTTATTTTTCCAGCCTAGAAATGCTGTCTGCAATTTCTATGTATTGATGCAAGATTTCCAGATCTCCACTAGTCTCAACTAAATGAGTGCTTTTGATTGTGCTAACATACAACCAGAAACCCCATGCTTGACTCCAGGGTAGCCCAAGAAAACCTGATATCTAACAAGTAAAACTTATATACAGAGTCTAGATGTAAAACAAAGGCAAGATGTGTGTTAACTATCTTGCAAACGAGAAGCTTTGCCACATGAAGTTTTCTGAGTCCAGAGAAGTACATGATCAAGGAAAGAAATAAATTCTGTAGCCTGAATAGGGCAGTTTATAACTACTTATTTGGATGAGGCTTTGTTATGGAGGATACTGGGGAAATACCTACCCAAAACAAAGCTGAAACACTTTCACAAGAGACATAGAAGAACAAACCAAAATAATTCAGTGGGATAGGAGATCCACTCTGGAGTTCAAATAACCCTTAAGCAACTATACAACTGACAAAACCATACAATTTCTATTAAAAACAGAAAAACTGAGCACAGCAAATGACTCAATCACCTTCATAAGCACTGATCCTAGTTAGTGCAGAACAGAAAGACCTATTTCAGTGTCTAATGTACTGAGAGATATGAAGATTAAAAACACAGATTTAAAACTCCTAAAAGAATTTGCTAAAAACAGCTTCAGTACTGAAACTAAGACAGATTTTTCCCATTCTACTGAACAGAAACTCTTTTTCTCTAGCATCAACACAAGTGATTTCTTTGTCATATCCAGAATTCAGACACACACACCCCCCATACTGATGTCAATAATATACATACACATAGATACCTATATACTGGTAAAAGTCCTAAATATAATAATCTTTTTCAGTCATGGAATCTTATTCAGCTCATCTTTGAAAAATTATATTTTATCTCCCCATCATTGCTGAACTGTTCATTCTCCCAAAAGGTTGCCAGGATGTTCCATGAGTAACTCAGAGGTTGCAAAAACACCAGGAAAGAACACAACTTTTCAAAGATGTCTCTGAAGGTCATTGGAAGGTGATGTTTCAGCATCCAAACTGTGAAGGTCATTGTGGCATTGTGAGTATACACCTGACATTTAGGTAGGAACAACAATTAAATTCTAGAGGTTGTATTTATTAATTCATTCATCTATTTCTGTATCACCTCAAATCCTGTATTGGACTGGGATAAAGAGTCTGACAACTAGGTTCAAAACAAGTTGTCCTTTTCCCTCCTTGTTTATTAAATCTTGAAGAAAGTGAATATTTCACTTTATTTCCAATCAATTAAAGTAGTTCAGAACTAAAATATTTTGAACATTGACAATGTCATTCTATTTTACCCAAAAACCTTACAGTCTGACCACTAGCGGTTTAGCCCAGCTTTATCAAGACCATCCTCCCTAGCTTCCTGATTTTAGACATTTTACTCCCCTCCTTTCATATGCATTCAGACTTTTGCCAGGACAACGCACTCTTCTCTTGCTACTCAAATTCCCAATATCCGTCAGATTAATGCCAGGATAGGATGTAACAGTGATCCTCTTCTGCTGATGCACTCCACACTCTGCACAAAAAATTCTCTCATTTAAAACCAAACAGAAGATTAAAAGAATCGCATTCTCCCTCCTCTAACCTCTGTCTGTGTTTTTACTTCACCCAGGGTAGATTTTAATCTTGCCTTGGTCATTTCCTGGTGTACTTTCAGCCCTGCACCTGAATCAAAGACACATGTTACTCGCAAACTAAAAATTGCTTTGAGGAACAACTTTCCTCATGCTTCACACTTAGCATATCACCTACTAGTTCATCTCAGTTTTGATGTATTTTTCTGTAGGGTAGGTAATACAAAGCTTTTCAGTTACTGCATGAAATGAAGGTATGTGTGATTAATTCTTCTATTCAACATTATTAACCTACTAGGCATATTTTATTTCCTTTAGTGTTCATGCAACAGAAAAATCTTGAGATAAGGAAAATATCACCTAGTTCCTCTCCCTAGCAGGATACAGTTGTTCCCAGATGTATGTCAGATAATGGTTGTTCATCTTGTTTTAAATAAACAATCTCACCATGAAGTTTATGCCTTGTCTTTATCTCCCCAAGTAATGATATTATGCTTTGGAACTTTTATTTAAAACAGTTCCCCAATGTTGAATCTGCAAACATAATTAATGACATGAAATTGACATGATTAAGTGCTGACATGTTTTGCAGCTGACGAAGTACACAGGGTTATCCCTTCAACAAGTAATATTCACTGGCCATGGCTACCTTGCTCACATGCTCTTGGACCTGTGAATCTTTCAAATCTAGCACACTTCACAGCTAATCCTGGGACTAGTTTGGACTGCAGGAGTTTTGGAGACTACTCAATCTACATGGCCCATTTCTGTTTTGTAGCAGGTGACATTTGGACCATTTACAGAGACTCCTGGTACCAGTATCAAAGCAGATGGGTTATCTAGGAAAAAGCAGTCTGGGGCATTATTCCCTGCCCATTGACATGGGAGCTACGTACAGGATGAGTCTAATGGGCAGCATGTGAACCTGTTTTCTCTCAAGCCTTTGTACAGAACAGGTGAATGTGAAAGTGGCACAGCTGTGGTAATTAATTATCTGTCTTTCAGTCCTTATTTTCTTGCTGAAATCCAGTTCTAGAAATGAAAAACTACATGAAATTCTCTATTAATTCAAATTCTCATAACACATACACATAACTATGTCTCATTATTGCTTTTGTAGTGGCTGGGTGCAGTAACCTACTCTTTTCACCAGCAGTCTTCAAAAGAGACAAAATCCCAGCACTTGATCCTGTCACTGCCTATGCGTGTGTTCTGCTTGCAGAAAAGCTAATTCTATGCTCTGGCATTGGCTTTTAAAGATGAATCTCACCTTGCTCTTACAGTCCAAAACCCACTAGAGCTTGCAGCTTAATTCTCCAAAACTTTTCTTCAAATTCTACAATATGCTGCAAGGCAGTTCACAATTCTTAGTTGTTCATAGCATTAATTTACTTTATTGATGACATCATCAGTATTTTGTCACTGTAGAGTTTAGTTGTCCTGAGTAAAGCTGACCGTGGAAGTTTTGAACATTGATTTTTTTTCCCCCTTCTGTAGCATAAGCGAATGATTTATGATCTTCTTCTGGGACATCAGCCAGAGGCAAGAAATAGCTCTAATAACATACTGTAAAGTGACTTACACTGACTATGTGTTTAAAAACCTGTTCAAGAAATGTGCTGTACCTGGACATAGGAGGATCAACCAGCAGGAAAGACATGAAAGCTTTTTAAACAAACAGATGACACCTGCCACATACCAAACACAGAACCCAGTTTTCTTTCCAAAATTCTCAGAGATGTCTTTCACTTTTATTTCAATTTTGAACTCTATTTTTATTATTTAAAACTCTCTGAATAAAAATATTGTGAAAATGCATCTCAAAATCAGGAAAAGGTAGACTAAAGCACAAGTTTCATGTAGGAACTTCCTTTCTTAATAGGGATTTCGATTTTGCCAAAGTAATTTTATTAATTTTCTCTCCTTGACATTGTATCACAATAAGATCTTGAAAAAACAGGTCTATTGCAAAGAAGACAGAAGAATTACAACCGTTGCACTACTGACACAGTGAACATAAAAGGAGGTATGAAAAATAATTTCATAGGACTCCTCTCTCTGTTGCCTCAGTAGATTCATGCATGTGCATGCGTGAAAGAGAAACAGATTGGATGCAATTAGATGCTACATTTCCTTATGTGACAAAACTGACTATTTCCCAGTTTATACAGCAGTCCCAATAAGCACTCATATTGGCACTACTGATACAGCAGGAAAAGGAAAAACTGTAGTACAAGGTTCAGAACAAATGACAAAATGTTAGTAGAAATAGGACCTCCTTATGCTGGAGGGAGAGAAAAAAAAAAAAAAAAAAAAGCAGATAGTGGGAGGAATGCATTTTACAGATAAAAATTAATTTTAATTGAAGAAACAGCTAGAAATAATTTACAAACAAGTTTTTGAATTGCTCTCAGGGTTATAATATTTCTAACATACAAAAATTCCAGAAATAAAAACTGGGAAATATATATATTTTAACTTTGCATATGTGCAGTCTAAGCAAAAAAAGATGCTTCAGGCATATCTGGGTAAGTAATAACAAACATTTACATTAACTGCATTTGGTCTCCTTCTTATTTGCTTTCCTGCATATTTATCTGAGGAAATTTTGGTCTCCTAAATGTTCATCTGAAAAGACTGGTGCCTAAATATGACATGTTTATAAACATTTTATGAACTTTGGTTACATGCATAAATGCAATTTATTTTGGGACTAAATGGAAATATCTTGCACAGGACAGGAACTGTTCATGTAGGTAAAATCCCTCAGTAATTCATAGAGTTATTTGTATACACTACCACCAGGCCAGATTTTTTGGCTGAGGTAAGTGGGTATAGCTTGATAGTTACTTCACACCTCTGTATTTTGATGATTCTGCCTCATGTAGATAGATTAAAAATAACAATTCTGTGATTCTAGGAATTCAGATGTTCAAGATAATTTCTTTTCACCCAGGCTGTAATATTGACACATAACACTTCCTGATTTTTACGTATTTTTTTTTAATTACAGTACACTCGAGTCTGCTAATCAAATAGAATAAAACTAGAAAGAAACTATTTTAAATTGTCAGTAGCTTATTATAGTAGTAAATATTTACATAAATTCAGATAAAACATGTTAGAGACTACTAGGGTCCAGTCCTATGGTAAATTTCATAAACACCAGATTATGCTATGTAAAATAAAAGTTTTAAATATTGGGTTTTTAAACTTTCTGCACAGCAAAATTTATCCTAAAAAAAATAGAAATAAATTATTGCTTCTGAAAGAGTGAAATTACTCGTTATTTTTTGACAGAAATGCATCACTTCAGTATTTTGAGCTTTGTTAGGTTTTCTCTTGTTCTTTTTCAAAGCTTGTCAAGTTTTCTAAAAATTACTTCTGAATTCCTTCTGAATTACTACTTTCTAAAAAAGCCTTATTTCTTATTAGAAATAGGAGTTCATCATAACTCACACCCTATTATCTCAGTTACCTTTTCTACAGCTATGTCCTTTCCAATGCAGCAGAAGCACAGAAGTTAATGTATTACTGCTCCTTCAGGCATTGGATCTTCTCACAGAGCGAGCACAGTGTCTCATCAGACTCTCTCAAGCTGTACTCACTTGCTGTACAGGAATGGTACTCAATGAATATTCTCAAAATTCACTTCTCCCTCCTATTTAGCTTGTCAGGTTGAACAGGTTTAAAATGACAAATTTCACTCTGTGTGCACTACCATTTCTGCTACAGAAATTACTTGTAAGCAAATGAGTCAGGCAGCAAGAATAGAAATTCTCTTCCTTCCCTCTGCATAGGACCCTAAGAAAAATCTCTGCCCCTCATCTAAAGGGATTCACATGGGTTGGGGAAAAGCAGGTTAGTGCCGGTTGTGCACTTGATATGAGCACCATCTGGCACTTGCAGGGTACAATGACTCTGGGGGAACACTGTCAAGAGCACTCTGCTGCTGCTTTAAAGAGAAGCAATGTCAACATCTTGCTAGAATATGTTGCTGGGTTTAGCATATGTGATAACAGACTGAGACTGGACATGACCGCTTCTTATGGGACCACATTTCCCTAGCTGATGAAGGATCCATTTCTGTCTATATACTACAAGAAATCTGAGTTTGGGATTTATTCTCCTAGAACTCTGCTTAAGCACACAAACCAGTGTCCTAATTGCTTGTCTTCCAAATCCAGTGGGCTCCAAGGTATGCGCCACAAAGTTTAAAGTGTAAGATATACCAGCAAGTTACAGCACTGAATTCAAAGGAACATTTCTTTCCTGTAAGAATAGATAAGAATTCCTGAGGCAGATCAGTTTTAACATACAAGATACTGCAATAAACCACTTCCCAGATGTTTCTTGCAAAGTTAAAGCAGGAAGCTACCAGAGGCAGCCTACACAAAGAATAATCACAGGAGCAGATACTGGCATACAAACTTAAAATCAAATACAAATCTCAGACTCTGAAATTATCTTCTGCTTGCAGTCTTTGTTCCAACTGTTACATAGTTACGATCCTTTATGTGTTGGCGTTATGTATTTGTCCTGTGGATCATTGGGTGGTCCTACAAATCAGGGGTGGGGGGAACAAAAAACAGCAACAAAGCCCCAAACAAAATCAAAACAAAAACCATGGGGGGATAAAGCAAACAAACAAAATAAATATGACTAGAAGAACTGGGCTATACTTGTTCTTGTCACATGAAAGTATGATGAAATAAAAATTATTTTCAAATTATCAGTGTTCAGGTGAACATTGAGATAGGCCTAGTTTTAGTTACTGAATTAATAGAGGTAAGCAAATAAATTTACACCCTTCTTGTAAGATTGTTTACACAGCTACAGACAACTACATAAACCAAAAATGGTTCAACAACTCAAGAAAGGACTCTCTAGGTCTGCTGTATTTCCTAGGTCATATTATCATAGAATCATAGAATACTTTTAGTCGGAAGGGTCTTTTAAAGGTCATCTAGTCCAATCCACCCCACAATGAGCAGGGACATCTTCAACTAGACCAGGTTGCTCAGACCCCATCCATCCTGACCTTGAATGTTTCCAGGGATGGGGCATCTACCACCTCTCTGGGCAACCTGAGCCAGTGTTTCACCACCCTCACCATAAAAGATTTCTTCCTTATATCTAGTCTAAATCTGCCCTCTTTTAGTTTAAAACCATTACCCTTTGTCCTACCCCTACAGGCCATGCTAAAATGTTTGTCTCCATCTTTCATATAACCCCTCTTTACGTACTGAACAGCTACAATCCGGTCTCCCCAGAGCCTTCTCCAGGCTGAACAAGCCCAACTCTCTCAGCTTCTCTTCATAAGAGAGGTGTTTCATCCCTATGATCATTTTTGTGGCCCTCCTCTGGACCCACTCCAACAGGTCCAGGTCTTTCCCATGCTGAGGGTTCCAGAGCTGAATGCAGCACTTCAGATGGGGTCCCACAAAAGCACAGCGAGGGGGAAAATCACCTCCCTCAACCTGCTGGTCATGCTTCTTTTGATGCAGCCCACAATATGGTTGGCTTTCTGGGCTAAAAGTGTACAGTTCCAGCTCATGCCCAGACTTTCATCCAGCAGTACCCCCAATCCTACTCCACATGGCTGCTCTCAATCATTCCTACCCCAGCCTGCACTGATACCAGGAGTTGCCCCAACCCAGGTGCAGGACCTTGCACATGGGCCCACTTCTCAAGCTTGTCCAAGTCCTTCTGGATGGCATCCTGTCCCTTAGGTGTGTCGACCACACCACTCGGCTTGGTGTCACCTGCAAATCTGCTGACGGTGCACTTGATCCCATGGTCCATGTCATCGATAAAGATATTAAACAGTAATGGTCCCAATATGGACCCCTGGGGGACACCACTTGTCACTGATCTCCATCTGGATATTGAGCCATTGACCACTACCCTCTGGATGTGACCATCCAACCAATTCCCTCTTCACCATATAGTCTATCATATCCATATGTCTCTAATTTAGACAGAAGAATGTTGTGGAGAACCATGTCAAAGGCCTTACAGAAGTCCAAATAGATGGCATTCATAGCTCTTCCCTGCTCACCAACATAATCACTCCATCATAGAAACACATTAGGTGCATCAGGCAAGACTTGACCTTGGTGAAGCCATATTGCCTGTTTCAAATCACCTTGTCCTCCAAGGGCCTTAATATAGTTTCTAGGAAGATCTGTTCCATGCTCTTCCTGGGCACAGAAGTGAGGCTGACAGGTTGGTAGTTCCCAGGATCCTCCTTTCTACCCTTTTTGAAAATGGGTGCGACGTTTCCCTTTTCCAGTTGCCAGGGACTTCTCTTGACTGCTATGACTTCTCAGATATCACGAAGAGTGTCTTGGCAACTACATAAGCCAATTCCCTCAGGATTCAGGTGCATCTCATCAGGTTCCTCAGGTGGTGACAAACCTGAACTTCTCCTACAGTGGGAAGGACTTTGCTCCCCCAGTCCCTGGGGTCTTGTTGTCCATTCACTCAAAGGGGTAGGAAGAGAGATTGCCAGTGAAAGCTGAAACAAAAAGTTGTTGAGTATCTCAGCCTTCTCGTAAAAATTGTCCATTGTTGCCCATAGAGGAATTATAGCAGAATGAAACTAGGATAATTAACATTGATAACATACAGCTGTGGGCTTGCTTCAGGGGCGGTGGGTTGGCTGACGGGGATAAGGTGCAGCTGTGGCTGGATCCTGCTAAGTAGTTAAATAGCTTTAAGGGGTATAGAAGAGAAGCACTGGATGAACATAGATGTGGAAAAAGCAGAGGGAGAGCAAGTGAGATATTGTGGAGGTTGATGGCTGTGCTAGGGAAAGGCACAGGAACTACTTACTGAAGTTAACCTGGTATGGCATGGTAAAAGCCTTGTTGCAGCCAGCTAGTTTTGCTGGTACTGCAACAGTTACTAGTTTGACAGTCTTGCTTTTTCTGGCTAACATAGCTATAGAAGCCCTTCTTATTATTCTTTGCACCCCTTGCCAAGTTCAGCTCTAGCTGCAACTTGGCCTTCCTGACCCCATCCACACAAAACTAGGCAGCATCCCTATACTCTTCCTGGGATAGCTCCCCTGGCTTCCACTGCCTGTGCTTTTTCTTCTTGCCCTTTGGTGTGACCAGCAGATCTTGACTCAGCCACGCTTTTTTCTTGTCATCCTTCCCTGATTTTTTACACCTGGAGATTAAGAGCTTTTGCACTCTATGGAAAGTATCCTTAAAGATCTGCCAGCTTTGTTCTCCTCCCTTGTACCTGAGGGCAGTTTCCCAGGGGGTCCTATTGACTAAATTCTTTCAACAGCTGGAAGTTTGATTTTGTAAAATTCAGGGTCCTGACCTTGCCTGACCCATATCCCTCAGGAGTGTGATCTCCACCAGTACATGATCACTGCAACCCAGGCTGCTTCAGATCTTGAGATCTCTGATGAGCTCACTTGTGTTGGTGACCATCAGGTTCAGTATCACATCCCATCTGGTAGGACTGTTGATTACCTGGCTAAAAAAGTTATCCTCAATGCATTCCAGGAGTCTCCTGGATTGCCTACAACTTGCTGTGCTGCTTTTCCAGCAGGTGTCAGGGTGGCTGAAGTTCCCCAGAAGGCAGAGAGCATGCAGATGCGATGCCTCCTGTAGCTGGAGTACGAAGACTTCATCAGTAGGCTCCCCTTGATTGGACGATGAATATATAGTAAACACCAAGCACAAGGTTGCCTCTGTTGCCTCAGTCTCTCACCCATAAGCTTTCAACCTGCTTGTGGCTATTCAGAGACAGCTCTTCACAGCCCATCACGTTTCTCAATTTCTTGTAGAGGGCAACGCCTCCACCCCTCCTTCCTTGCCTGTCACTTCTAAACAGTGTGTAGCCATCAATAGCTGCATTCCAGTAATGGAATTCATCCCACCAAGTTTCAGTAACGGCAACTAGGTTGCAGCTTTCTAGCAGCACAGTGGCTTCAACTCCTCCTGCTGTTGCCCGTGCTGTGTGCATTGGTGCAGAGGCGCTTCAGCTGGGCTGTTGGCTGTGTCATGTGTTTAGAGGAACACGCCTTAATTCCTTTGAGGTATTTCACTGGTGTTCCCTTTTGGCTCCTCTTTCCTCAGGAGCCCCTCGCTCATCTCCGTGAGACTTGAGGTGTGCTCCAGTGTATCCAGCACATCTCAGAGCAACCAGCTGAGGGTCTTCCTAGCATCCATCCCTCTAACCTTGATGTGTTGTCCCACAGCTTGTTACAGGCAAGCCTGATATTATCCCCCTCCCCCATCAAGTCTTATGTATTTTGTTGTTTCTAGAGCTGGATTCACAACAAAGTAATTAGTATTAATTAAAAGGTATTTGAGAAGAAACACTGCCACATCATTGTAAACTTTTTATACATGTTTAGTACTCACTATGAAAGCAATGAGACATCCAGCAGTTAGGTACAGGCTACTGAAAATTTTGCCCTTTTGTAAAATTCTGACCAAAAACCCCCTAAGGAAGCCTATAACAACATTATTACTGATTAAACTCCATTTTAGCCTTTGCTAAGGAGCTACTAAGTGTTTCCAGCCTTAGTGAACATAATACCTTTAGAAGTTATAAGACTTCCATGATTTCAGGTTGTGGCTCTGAGAAACAAATCTAGTTCCTACTACTGACATAACAGGGAACCTCTGGTCCCAGAAGCAGCTAAATGTAGTGGTTGTTTGGGGTTGGTTTGTTTGGTTTTTTCCTTTCATATCACACTAATATAAAAGCAAAATTACATTTTGACAAATGAGACTGTTTTCAAAGTGTTAGGATCAGTTTTGAAAGGACAGAGTATAATTCTCTTGAAAATTTTTCAACAAAAACATCATTGGTGTTCTGTTAGGTTTCTTTTAATCCTCTGAGAAATTTATATAGAATTCTATTGCAAGATAAGCTCTAAAACATGTATAAAAAGTGAAGTTTAATTTTGAAAGTTAGTGTTCTTGATGAAGAAAAAAAATCATAAAAGCTCTACAGAGATCCAGAACCCCAGGCCTGCCTTACGCTATTTGCCACGAGAAGACCTTGTCCTCATTTTTATGAGCAAGTACCAGACCTGACCTGTTAGTCCATTTATGTAAATAAAAGTCCAATTCCCATTGCAAGCTCCTGCTAAAGCTGTGCCATTAGAGCCACCGTGTCATTTAAGCAGTCAGTGGAGAATCAAAGACTGCCTGTGCTGCAGCAGCCCACTGCTATGTTTCCAAGAAAATGGGCTCTTAAAAAAGGAAATGTCACACCGCAGTGTGAGAGATAAACAGAGGTATATCTTTAGAGCAGCAGGCAGGGACTGTAGAAACACTCTCTGTAAATGACTTTGATCCCCTAGTGTGATGAATCATGGAGTTGCAAATCCTTTTTAGCTAATTGCTATCAGCTTGTGAGATTTTTCCTTCCATGTTCAATATCAATTTTCAGGGCCATAGGAGATAGCACTTCTCCCCCGAGTCTGCTGGCAACTTACCGCTAAAACTGAACTAGCACCACTTAACAGTTTAAAGGGGGAAGTCATTTAATATGACACTGCTGCTAGTAACTAAAAAGGGAAAAATATTAGGGGCAAATACATGGAATAGTAAACCTTTTATTGTCAATGACCTTCCTTTGAAAACTGTCCTTTCCATATCTGCATAGTATCAGTGCAGCTATCTCAAAGCAAAAGAAGCTTTAATTATTCAAAAGTGATAAGCTGGACCCTGGGAAAAAGGAGAGTGAAATTTGGTTATTTTTCAGTTATAATGGTTTTACTACTAAAACCTGAAAATAAAACAAACTTTTTAGACTGAATCGTACAATTGTCCTGAATGGGAAATTCAGAGTATCCTTTCTACCAGTTAATTTTGAACAAACAACACTTACAGCACAAATTTCACTCAATTTTTCACTTTCAGGACAATCTAATGAAAATGTATTAGATTTCCAAGGAAATCTATAGATCTCTTCCCTGTTCAGTTCAATGGGATTTTTCTGTAAAAGTTCATCATCACTGCTTATACCCATAAAGCTAAGCAGACCAGAAGTTACTGCTTTGAAACATAGCAACATAAGCATCTTTCCAGGTTACAGGGGGACAAAACCGCATGCAATACCCGAATACAGCCATACTCTTAGAAATTCTGAATTCATATATGTCTCTTGGAATTCAGCATTTATCTCCATTCAGCCATTATCTCCAACTGTCAAAAACATTTGGTAATTCAACTTGGATTCAGTATAAAATTTCATAGCACCTAAAATCTAGAATTTACAAGAGCAAGCAAACTATTAGGCTAGCTGCTGAGGTGATTGTGTAAAAGCCAAAAAAAGTATGGTGCCTCAAAAAAGTCTAGGAATACTTGATTGAAAAAAAAGCAACTGAACCTACTTCTGGTGAATTCGTCTAAGCCAAATTTTCATTGTTGTGCATATATCTCCCGACAGTTGTTCACTGGATTCAACATGCACAGAAATCCCAGTTTTCCAGCCTAGATTAGGAATATTATTTTAATCTGTATATGAAAAATATAAGATAACCCAGGTACTCACCCATTTGAGGATAATATATACATAACATGCACGTCCAATCAAGCCTAACTTCAGAGTGAAATTAGGTTTCATTTGTTACAGGTAGGCTAAGATTTAGTCACCAAAATTATTCTGAGATAAATTTTAAGCAATAAACATTCTTGTTGAAAAACAAATAAATAAATGAAGATCCATTGGCAATTTATTCTTTCTTGAAATTTATTCTTAGTCTTTTTAAGAAGAAACACGTCTAATGTTAAAATAGAGATGCATTTATTTGAGGTAGGATAGACCTCAAAAATGGAAGTGAGACAGAATCATAGAATTTTGACATATAAACTGAAAATAAATCAGGACAGTGTTTTACCTTTAGCCAAGCACCCACACTCTTGAGCTGGTATCCAACTTATTTTCCTTCCTGGGGAATCCAGATAACATTTTGATGACAAGGCCCAGAGTTTTGAATACTTTCCAAGTTTTGAATACTTGCCCAAGTTTTAAATGTTCCCTTCCAACTGCTTCTTATGGAAACTCCTTAGCACATGGAGCTGCTGCATCTGCTACTCTGCATGATGTAAGAATAGAATAGGATACTCCTCAGGTTTCAACTTACATCTGGGTTCCACGTTACAGTGTTGATTTAACTTGTATATATATTTTTAATACGCTTCACTGAATATCCAAGGGAGAGCACCAATAAGATTTTTCATGTTTTTTTCCCTTGTCTTGCTGACAACTTTTCCTGTCTGAAAGTTGGCTCAAAAAGTTTAGCATACCATCTGTATGCCCAGATCACAGCATCATCACTGATGAATTCAAAGTACCTCTATTCAGAAATTATACTACCGTGATGCATTTGATAAGGTATTGTCTCACAGCTTGTTCATAAATAAGAGATCTAGAAATATTTCTTATTTCTAGCATATTCACAAAGCTGTTACTGTAGAGGAGCAAGAAGAAGGGACTTCTGAGGAAAAGAAGAACATCAAAACTTTTTCTCAGAGAGAAAAATGTACATGTTAAGTTTGACATGAACTGACTTGAGAGCAGGGGTCGAAGTCTGAAAGTCAGGCAAGTACACTGACTCTAGGATCTTCCGATTTCCCCAAAATATAGAACAGTTAAGTTCTGAGAAATGACAAAAGAAAAAATAAAGCTGCAAAATGTTTGGACAGTGTGATCTGACTCAAAGTTCTTCAGAGAAATTTCATGTTTTAAAATGTTTTTTTTTTTTCCTTTTTAAAGGAAATTAAGACAAAGTATTGGCAAGCAACCTCACTCTAAACTGAAAGTCTTCAAGGTTGGGTGAACAGATTTAGAAATTTCTTGATGATTAAAACAATTTGCATATTTACATACATGCTACAGCTGGTGTTATGAACTAAAAAACAGTACAAATATTGTGCTCAGGTAAAACCTCTTAATTTGAACAAAGCTAAACTTGCTGTAAACAAAAAAAAATAAAGTCACTTCTGACAAAGGGGGCAGGAACATAGGTTATGCAAAGTCTGGTGTGAAAATTTTGTCTGCTATCCTCTCTGATAGTGAAAAATTATGAAATTATGCTCTTAGGGCATATCATGGACTATCTTTAATTTACAAACAACAAAGCTGGTCATACAACTCAGTGAAGATTTCCATGTAATTTAAAGTTAATTCCAGTTCAACAAATCTGTGCAATTTTAACTACTTAAAACTTCATCAGGTAAGATCTGAATCAAGCCTTATTTCTTTCTCACTGGATATGAAGACTGACTTGATATCTCTGGGTTTTGAAATCAGGATCTAAGGAATCTAAATATGATGCTTAGCCAACAAAACTATTCTTCCAGCAGAAATTTACTGATGAATTAAAAAAAAAAATTAAAGATAATTTTGTCTTAATGACTGAGCACTGAATCAACCTGATAACCACCAATGTGGCATTCTCATATAGAAGAACCAGTAACAAGGCAAAGATGTATTTTTCTTCCTTGAAAAAGGCAATGTATATCTCTCAGGTTTAACTGAGCTATTTTTCGCTCTCTTTTGTAATGCTACTGTATCTAAACAGTTACATTCTTAAATTATCTTCCAACTGATTCAGGGATTTGGCCCAATTATTGCAGTAACTGCTTAAGAATGAAAAAAGTTCCTATGAAACAAATCTATCTAAATACATATATCTCAGTCTGTATATTGAAGAATTTGAAACAGCGTAGTATTTTTTAAGCACAGAAAAAATATTTTTGACAAACAGAGGCACTAACTTCCAGTAAAAATTGATTTTTCAGGTGTTACAGAAATTTTCTAATACAGGATACACAATTTACCTCCATTTATCTGCTGACAAGAAATGTAGTTATCAAAATGTTTCAGATAGCAAAAAAAAAGTGGTACCCATCAGTAAAATTCCCTAGATTGTTAATGGTACAAAAAAGTCTGAATTTTTGGATCTGCTCTGAGTTTGCTGAGAAAGTTTGAGCCAACTACTTTAACTACTGTTCATTGGTTTTGTTCAATAGCTACTTTAGTTGTAGCTTTAAAGAAATAATGCATAATGAAATAAAGATGTACAAAAATGTGCATTTGATATTTTAAATAAATGAGGGCAACAGTGCACAAGCTGTTCTAGGACCCCCAGGGATGACAAAATACCAGCTGAAGTGATGCATCTCAGTGACACTGTGGTGTCAGTGAGAAGCACTATTAGAGGAAAACTAAGTTTGCCCATTTTCCATCTTTTAAAAATCATGCAAAGGAGCAACTCTGACAATCACTATCAGCACTAACGTTAGGTCTGTGCTCTTCAGCATCTGGGCAACTTCAGCACCACAAAACTAAAAACTCAACCCTGCCCTGGATCTTCACTGTATTATTCTTACTCAAGCTGGTGATTGTCCTAGCTATACAGAGGGTAAAAGATAAGGTCACAGGATAATTAATTTAACTCTAGGTTTTTAAATGAAGAAGGTTGAGTTGTGGGGGTTTGTCTTATCTTTTTTTTTTTTTTTCTTTTTTTTTTTTTTTTTTAAATGGCATCTTTTTCTTCCTCAGGGAGATCTGCAGGCTGTGGCTTTTTGCCTTTGAACATCCTCAAGTCAAGCATCAAGAAAAGGTGATGAGGGTTAGGGAGGCTCCCTTGACATTTGGTGCACTGGCATCAGCCTTTGCAATTATGGGCCACCTTTCTAGCAGACGGTAATTGAAAAGTGTGAACCACATGGGCTCTAGTCAATAATAGCGTCAGCATACAAATGACACTCAGAGCTTTCTGTGTTCACCATCCACTGTTTTTGCTTTTCACCTTTTATCCTTCTCAGCATCATGACTTAATCCACTCTAATGAGGTGAGCTCTATTGCCAAAAATCAGCAGCAACACAGCTCTCTTCTGGCACCACTTGGGGTTTATAAGGAGTCAAAAAAAGTGAGTCTGTCAGCTTTCCAAAAGGGAGGACAGTGCACCCTTTGAAATGTTCTCAGCTTTCTGAACTCTTTTGAGTACAGGCTTCTTCCACACTTCCTGAGGAATGCATCCCACCTTCACAAAACTTGTTCATCACCAACACAAGGTAACCAGAGCATTTGAGTTAGTTTAGTACATGCCTTTCTTAGCTTGAAGGTCATTATTGGTGGCCACATGTCACTGTTTACAAACAGCAGGTGACTGCCAACAGTGGTGAGTGTGTGAATTTCCTTTGCTTTCTTTTCCTTACCCATCTGTCTATGTTTCTGGAATCATAAGTATCTGCTTGTAGCAAAAGCTTCAGAAGAGAATGCCAAGGTATTGTAGGTGATAAGATACAGAAAGAAGAGAACCAGTTACTTCTAGGAGAACAAAAGGAAAATAGTTAATTTTACAGACACTTTTTTCTTCTCTTTTCTCACACTCATTTTAACTTAAGGTCACAGAAGGGTACGTTGTCTGTGTGGCACTTATAAAGAACACTTGCAAAGACCAGGAATTAATGAGTTCTGCCTAGCTATGGGTTTTTCATCAGATTTCAAAATGGACCCAGAAGAGAGTCCTATACATGTGTCAGTCATAAATAAATGCCCCAATAAACTGAGTTCAATGAAATCCATATTAAAAAAAAAAAAAAAAAGCAACAGATTTAATTGTGTAAATGTTGATCCTTAGAAATGGCATGGTACATTTATTGATAATTTCAACAGCGGTTGCAATTTCCATTTTTTAAGATGGGGCCAGAAGGTGGAGGTAGGGAGGAGAAGAAAAAGAAATACAATGGAAAGTGTTTCCATGGGATTAGACCACATGGCTTTAATACACATATCCACAACTGAGGAAAGCAGAGAATTTTGCCTCTTACACTTCTTGGACTTCTCTCTCCTTTCTTCATCTCTGATCTGGTTTTTGCCAGTTCCTTTTGATCTGTCAGGGGCAGGCAAGTCAGGTCCATAAGTGCAGATGGAGTAAATATGGAGATTAGCCTCTTCTCGTACTGCATTAGCTCCTAATACCTGATTAAGCCCAGAATCATGCAATTGTCTCCGTGTTGGCTATCAGAGTGGCAGAGCACAGAAGGGGGCAGGATGAAGGCTGATTTTGTAATGGATACTTATTTTATCCCAGTGCTCTAAGAAGATTAGGCCTGGGGGTGTCACATTAGCCATGATCTCTGGGCCTTTGGTAGGCTCTTGCAGTTTTCAAACACCTCTGCTTCAGCCGTAGAACAAACAGGCAGCTTGGACGCCGTGGCCCCATGTTGTGGCATGAATAATTGCACACTGCAAACTGTTTGAAGATCACAAAGTGCTGTGTAAATTACCCAGTTTTGGCTTAGTAGAAGTGATTTGTGGTGACTTACTGAATCTTTTCACAGTTCGGCATTAAACTTTCCACATTTCTCTCTATCTGAGATGGAATGAAAGTTGAGTCATATCTTCCTTTATTCTTATCAGATCAATCTTTATAAAGCCAGTTTGTATAAACTGCTGTACTGTATGCAAACCCTGCATGCAGCACTTTGTCTTTGGTACAGGTTCAATTACATTTAGCTGAAACACCAAAAGATGCCTATTCAGCACAAACCCTAAATCAGCTCATGTGATAAGTGTAACAACATGTTCAAAACCATCTGTATAATACATGCCAAAATAGTACATGTGAAAACCTGCACTTTTTTTTTAATGAAAGTTTCCAGCAAACATTCCTTTTTGCTTAGAAATAAGTTTCAACTTAATCAATGAACAAGCAAAGCCAAAAAAATGAAAATGACTTTTCACTCACTTGGGAAAACTGAATGCTATTACATAGTGAAACAGGGAATAGGAGATGTTAAAAAAAAAAAAAAAGAGCAGTACTAATTGAAAGAAACATTTTTAATCTTGGTACTTATGATGAAAAATGCATTTTTACTGTGTTATAATTTTTTTAAAGTATGTTTTATTAAAATATTAGTTATCACTCAAGTTTATCAATTTACTTGTACTGAAATTAGTTAATAAGTCAAATATTTTTCTCTTACCAAATGATTTTTAAAGCACTGTTATAAACACATGAAGCTATCAGGAACCAGTAAGAAGCATCACATTTAATAAACTAAATCTTGCAAAATAAAGGTTTATAGCAATATTTCATTAGGAATAAGTAATCTCAGAAGCTAAAATATTAGGTTTGAGGGGTTTTTTTTACTTCTGTTTTTGACTGATGGGGAAGAATCACTCTTCCTTTTCTTTTTCCCTGGGGCCAGGGGGAAGGGGGAAATACAATCTGGCCTTCAGTTTTTTGTTTTGTAAAAATGGTATTGTTGTGGGCATGTATACCTTTATGTCCTACTTGAATTAATTATACTTCATTGAAGCCAAGCAAATTGGCAGACAGAAATCTGGAGTGAATTATAAGTCTAAGAATAAAGACGAAAAAATTAATATGAAGATTTTAATTTGTGTTGTCATGCTGTGGCTTATAATCAACATCATCATAATAAACTTTACCACAACAAAGTTTTAGTAATTAGGGCTATAGTCAAACACAGGGATATTCTGTGCATATTCCTCATAAGTGAGAGGAAAAAAAAGGAATTTTTAAAAAATCCAATGAAATTCATGTTTATTTTATTCACTACATCTGTTTCTTCAAGTACAGATCAATTAATATTTATGGTTTTTTTTCACTAAGGAGTAAGAGATCTAAAAAAAACCTTCAGGATGCATGTGCTCTCAGACATGCATATACACATGCACACACAAAACAGCTGCAAGATTCACATACCTTGTAATAACCCAGCAAGAAAATAAATCTCTAAAAGGAGCTTCTATCCACTGATGAAAGCAAATATTCACATTGTTGTTCAAATCCTATAGGATTTAAAGCGACTAATTACTAATATATTTAACAGGAATGCTCAAGTGCAATCCTTGAGAGAGAGAAGCAAAATATGAGATGCTGTTCTCCTAGACACAGTGTGTATTGCATCAGGTAGATATATTTTTTTAAAAAAAGAAGCTGCAATAAAAGAATTCAGGAATTCTCAGTGTACCTTCCCACTTGTTCTGGTTTTCAAAGAAATGACATTTTTCCCCACATCTACATGAAAAATGTATACTTTTGATTGAAAATTTTGGAAGTCCTACATTCAGTTGACAAAACTTGTGACTTCAAACCACATTACATTAAAAGAATAAAACTCAAAAACCTCTGACATACTGGTCTACCTATCTTTTTGTTTGGGAGCTACCCTGTGCTCTCCATGTCCTATATGTCAAACGCAACCTAAGTTTATCACAAATATGTAAGGGACACCTAGAGGAAATATTACGGCATTCCCTAACTTCTACTGAACAATAAAAGACAGATAAGTATACCCTGAAATTATACTAACTTTAAATGAAAAACCAGTGAGGTGATAACTTCTTGTACAGTCAATGATGATCATAAATCTGACTGGCCATGGAGCTAGAAGACTTTGTTTTCTAGTGAACCATCCTTAAAATCCAAACACAGTTTTCTTTTTGTCTGAGGGAGGATGGACACTCATTCATTTTAAGTCTGAATGAGAAGCTTAAGAGATTTTCAGTCTTTAGTGAGAGTCATCACTCATATTTCTTGCTTCGTAATTGACTGAAAAAAACCCACCTTCTGGGACTTGGCCAAGTACAATCATCCTGTGTAATTGATATTCAGTCATATTTAACTAAGTAAAGATACTTTCAGTGGGAACCTAGAGGGACCTAAAAGTATTCAGAAACTATGCCAGTGTTTTCCTGAAGTTACTTTGTGTGTGAGGTGTAACACAACAGACCACCACCACAATTAGAAAGAGAGCTGGTTTTCTGATCCCCATTGGTGTCTGACTCTGCCAGACCTTGTGCCCACCGAGCCCATCCTGTCCCACCAAAATGAAGTTCCATTCTACAAAAGTCATTAAAGCAGTCAAATTAGTCATAATTTAGTATCATTTATGCCAACTGGAAGACAGATTATCATGGGTGTCAATCTTCCCTCATACAGGCACTATTTATACATTTCCTAGATAAGCATTTAGACTCAACAGCTGCCAAGGTAAAGATTAATAACAGCAATACATTTATGGCACAACAAGAGATAGTGTATCATCATTTGGTTCTGTGAGCTTTTTCATGCTGAAAATACAATATAAATTACTCAGAAGAGTAATTATAATCTGTTTAGGAAGAGATATCGTAATAAATAACACCTTTCTTTAAAAAGAAACTCATTCTACAATGGTGATTTTTAGTCTAATGATTTTTATATTAAAAGAGATAATTGCAATTTGTTCTCTACCTCTTTCTGAAGGCAGAATCATTCAAAGAGCCTTTGATTATGCAGCTTGGCAAACACATTGCTTTAATATTTTAGCAATAAAGGTGAAAAAAAGAGAAAATTCTGTAGTTAATGGTTATCTTACTGAGGAACTTATTTGGGGAACTAATGCATGTTATATATAAAAAACAGGTTTTATTAATAGATTTGAGACCAATAAAGATGGAAAGAGCTATGTTGACTGCATCCCTTTCGATCTTAGGACAGATACTCTTAGTTGCTGAGTAAATCAGGTATGATGTTTCTCTTAATTCTTCTCTAAGACTTACAGGTACCCATGTTCCAGAAAACATGTAGATCAGGTCCCATGTATAACCCTCACTAGCCTCACCGTCTGTCTTGGGTAGTTCTGTATTAACCCACAGATCCATATAAAGTCCTTTTTTTTTCAAAATGACTAGTTGCATGTACCTTGGTGATTCTTCTTACTAACATCAGAATAAATCCTCTGCAGGACCATCTGTCCTTGCTTGGTACAATTCACAGATCTGCTAGCAGGTGGCGTTATGAGCAGGGAAAGCTCTAGGGACCAAAACACAGCAAGTGTAAATACTAGTTCTGCTGTTTATTTGAGTGGCAGCAGGACTAGGGTTGCTGGTTTTATGGTTTTCCTCCTGTGTCACTTGAGTCTGGAAGATGCATTTCAAAGGTCAAGCCCTACTCTTCTAGATTATAGTGTGCATTCTTGGGTGATTATCCCAAGCTGCATTATAGTTCACTTACTTTTTCTTTCCTAATCCTTTTGTTTAGCAAATCTACTGATCTTTAAAATTATTTCCAAATGCTGATGTGTCACTACCTAGGTCATAAGTGGTCGAGTAATGTTTGCAGGATTGCCATACTCCATCAGTTATTGTGGAGTGCAAAGTATGTTACACCACTAGCCTTTTTCAGCAGTTCCTACTTGCTGTGAAAGAAATGGAGTTTAGTGCTTCAGTCTCCAGCTTGATACTCCTGTAGCCACAGTCACTTATTAAGTGCTCTATTCCAATGAGGGTTACAGTTCAATTTCATAAAAGTAATGGTTGCATTTTAGACACTCCTTCATAATTAAAACCTTATATTATGGGCTTAAGGTTTTGCAATAATGCAGTTTATATCTATGTCACTTAGCTGATTGTGTTTTCCTAATAGTTGGCCTGTATGACTCTGAAATCTAAATTAAATACATAGGGAAGTATAGATAAGATGCTTAGCTTTCTGCAAAATTAAGGTATATATAATAGCTCAACATAAACATGAGTTATTAGGTTTGCATAATTTTGAGGAAATAAAGTGTTTTATTGAACATATTGTCATTTTTCATGTCTTCATTTGCATATCTCCACAGAATGATATTGTCATATAATGGAACAACTAGCAAATGTTCTGCAGTTCACTGACATTTCCACACCTTCTTTCCTTCCAATTGGTTACTTTGAAAGGATCAGTGAATAAGTAGAAAGAAAGTTTAAGCTTCAACATGATGAAATTCAGTAATTCCTCCCATCCACTTACTTACAAAGAGAACCCTATTTTAGGTGCCAAATGTATTGCTGTTACTTAACAGATTAACTTAGTTTATTTTGATGCATAAAGAAGAGTATAATTATTACCAAATTAGCCTAAAATATGTAATTCTGGAAAAATTACAAGAACAGTCTGATAAAAAAATGTTAATTTGATTTGTCCATCTAATCAGATGATTAACTATAGATGATTAAAAGATAGCTATAAGACACTCTATAATGAACATGTAGTGCAAATATCAAGTAAACATAAAACAGTTTAGATATACCATGTTTCAAATGGTAAAAGCAAACATGTTAATACTATGTATGTATGAATAATTTTTAAAGTTTTAAAATATTATTATTTCAAGTTCAAGCACTTGAAAGCTAAGAAAGGCCAGGACTAAAACTGCTGTGAAAGATGGTATTTCACAAACACACTTTTCCTAATTTTGTATTATAATCACCCTAGAATTGTCAGATGATCACATATTTTTTTCTAAATGTTTTGTCCTGTACAGTACACGATGGAGAATGCTGAGAAAATCAGATCTGTACAATGAAAACTGTTGTTTTTGTGGGATTTGTGCCTTGTTTGCTTTTAGATGTTGGATTGTGTGTAGGAAATTTTGACAATGACTCTTTTTTGGCATACATATTTTTATTAATTCAATATTTAACTATGCTAATTTGTATGAACAAAAAACCCCAAGCAAACATCAGACAATTCCATTCCTGCACACACTCAGTCCTGTTTTTCTATGTCAAGCATATAGATCCATATGCTGACACCTTTATCCTACGCCTCTACTTGAATCAGATAATCTTTTGCACAGATTCCTTTTCTGCTCTTATGCCAAAATCTTACACTTCAGGGAAAAGATACGTTCTTTTAGTTTTCCCTAGCCATCTCAAAACACATGCAGTCCTACTTGCTTCTTCAGAATGGATCTCTTGAGGGAGATAATTTTGTCCAGAGTTAGAGGGCATGGAAGAAGAGATACTTTTCATTTGACTTTCTAGCAAGGGTCTGCACAACACTAGTCAACAGTGTTAAACAACTTCAGGAGCTGATTTAGATAAGACTTGCTTCTATCTAACGGGAAGACTGCAGACAGCTAATGAGATTTGTACATGTAACATAACTCACCCTCAAATGAGATAATGGGATCAAAATTCTTATAGGAATGATGATGACACTAGCTGTTCACAACTTTATTAGCTGTAACCATAACTGTTACATTCTAGAGGATAAGTAGCAAGATTTATCTTAAAGTAAGGGAGAGTTTCCCGGGTAGCATCCTTATAATAATTCCTATCAAAGGAGTTGCAATTTTTCATTAATTGGAGGTGGTTGATAATTTCATTTATTATTTTCACCATAAGCAAGCATTCTTCCACTGCTGCTAATGACTCAACTGAAAAATAATAATGTAATATATTGGCAGCTACCTTGTTTTTCTGCTTCTCAGCATAAAGTTGTTCATTCCACAGTGGATTGGATCCAGGACTCTCTCCTCCCCTTTGTTTTAAGCAGTACATTTCAAAACTGCTTTTATTAACATCTGATCCTCCATATCTTGAAGTGATGTTCGGCAACAATGGTTTAAGTTATTAAACTGAAATGATGAATACATTTTTGGAAGAATGCATACATTCTGGAAGACTTCTTGTGTCATTCCTTCCCGTGCACACCTGCATGGGCAACCTGAACTGAATTCATCTTCCAACTGGAGAACTACTTGCAGCTTTGCAAAACTGCTCATTAATGAGACTCGATCAAAGTCAAAGCAAGGATCATGAACCACCAACTTGTCTTGTAGCCAATTTGCATTCTTCCTACCCTCTTCATTTATTTCCCTTCTTTTGCTTCCCAGCCTCCAGGCATTATGTGAACATTAGGGGAAAACATGTGCTGCCTTCTTTATGTGTACACAGCAAAAGATACATAAATACATTAACTGTGTTATAACTTCCCACTCCTCTCCACACTTTCAGTGCTTTGTATAAAACATTCATTGCCAATTCCAGTATTTTACTTTTCTCAGTAAAGATACTTTATTGTCTGGCCTGTACTTCTTTATGAACAAACATTAATAAAAGTTTAGATGAATGCAAACACAGTGATTATTTAGATATTAAAACCCCAGGAATAAGCCTAAGAGCCAAAAACTATTAACAGCCAAAATGTCCAAGATTTTGCTGAAGGTACAGGTAAATTTCCATTTCCTAAGAGAAACCAACTGAGGAATTCTGGTTTACTTTTAACTGTAATAGCATGATGCTACCAATAAAGGATTGCAACCTGTTACCATACTTCCATTTTTCAGCCCTTTGTCTTAGTAAAGACAATAAAAGCTGAATAAGAAATTCAGAAGAAAAGTTCTGAACTGAAACAGCATCAGGCTATGAACTTTGAAGGTTACAAAGGCAAAAAAGTTAATAATGCTTCACTAGAAGCAACAGCTCTAGTTCTGTTAGCAAAATACCTGCAAGTATACAAGCAAAGAGAACATGTTCAGGAGTTAGTCACCGTTTAGAAGTGAAAAGAGATGTTAGGAATGGTACAGTAAACTCAGCTGTGTTGCTTTTTTCACACATGTGTATAATTTTTCAGATCTGTTTTTGTTCCCTCAAACACCCCAAATGCCCTTTTCTCTAAAACAGACATTATGCTCCTTTTGCTACGAGCTTTACATTTACAAGCAGCCTTATACTCATGAAGTAGAATGTGCCTGTGATGAACCGATAAGAACAAAACAGTTTCAGTTGTAAGGTACTAAGGACTATTATAAACTGTCATAAAAAAAAAAAAAAAAAAAGAAGTAAAATGCCTCTGCATGATAAAAAAGCCTCCACTCCTATCATCACTAATTAGCAGGTTAATACTGTTAGCGGAGGGGCCAAGAAATGAAGAAAAGAACTACCCTCTCAATCCAGGTGCTACCTCCAGGGCACGACAGAAGAGTGTTGGCAGAAGAGTGAGGAAACTTGCCCTAGTGCTCTTGGGCTATGCCTAAGGATGTCTTTTTTTTTTTTTTTCATGTGCAATAAATTTACTAAAAATGGCATAAGAATAAAAAAAATGATGAAACATCTTGACAGTCTCTTTTAAAGTTTGTCAAAGATTTAATAAATTATTGGAAGTGCAGCAAGCCTGTCAAGGTGTAGATGACTGTGTGCCTGAAAACCTTTATATGCTGTCCATTACTACAGCTAATCCAGCCCCAGGCTGGATTAATTTGTATGATGTTAAAAAGCCCTTCCAGCTACCCAAAGGTGTCAAAGTAGGCTAGCACAGACAGAATGCTTGGGAATATAGCCATCGTCATTGCACTGAGGGAATACAACCAGGTGTCCACTCTCTCAATCCTATACAAGTTTTTCTACAATATCAAGGCTAAATCCTGGCCTCCTGTGCAGACACAAAGTCAAGTTAGAAAGCGTCGGACTGACGGGGGAGGAAACTTCCCCAGATTTTTAGCAGAGCAAAGACCACCCTAGGACTGGTACACCTGTAAGTGTTGAGAGGTGAGATAGAAAAGACTTCCACTTATTTCAGCAATAAACAGGATCACCTTATTTAAGTTCAAAATGGGGTAAGTTTATTAGTCACTATCACATTTAAGTCTATCACTCCTTTTTTTCTTCAGATCACCAAGACTTTTTAGAGGCATTTTATTATTGACAACAATAATGTACCAGAGCTACATCCCGTATAAAAATAATTGCTAAAGCATCATTAGAGTGCCATAAGTAAGAGAATTCAGGAGGTTTAGGTTTTTTAATTACCTTTGTAAGTCTGAAGGAGGTTGACCAGGCACTTAAAGTACAGAAGAGAATGCCAGCAGTGACACTTCATTGACAAATTTCACTTGTCAGGTATGGAGGCACCCTGGAAAGTGACTATAAAGTTATCTATATTCTTGTATCATGTTCATTCACAAAAAGTCTTATGAAGACAAGAAGTAAGGAGTATATAGAAATTAAGTTAGAACTCTTTTTTTTAATTCTTCCAGTACTGTTAATAGCAAATATTTTCAAAACACCAGCCAAAAAATAATTTTAAAATTGTAAGAATTTTGTGTTACTTACTCCTCAGACTTCAGAAGTGCAATCATCTAACATTACAAATACATGCATATATTTTAAGTAAGATAATCTAGGATTCCGATATAATTTTTTCATGACAGCACTTGGGACCTTAAGTGAAAAAAATGGAGTACTTTAAGACTCATTCTAATAATAATAACAGAATTGGCAGCATAAGGTTTATGTTTCAGGAAATAAAATAGGGTTGCTAAACCACTTTTCTTATTCCTGATTACTGGAAGGCCTGTTGCCATTGTAGTAGTCCTTCCCAGTAGGTTTATAACATTTATAATGGAAATTAGATGCAGAACATATATTCCATTTATTAACTTCTACTCCCCTGAATGGTTTAGAAGTAGCTGAAGGGGAACATGTTGCAACCTGGCACTATTAGAACTGATGGCAATTTAGAAGAAACTTCCCCAACGCTATATATTCTGAAAGTTCAAGATGTTCATTGAAGCATAACTCATTAATTGAAAGTTGTGCTTTAGACACAAGGCAACACTTTTTGTGTCCTGGGCCTATATTATATTTCAACTAGGAAAATATGAAAAGTCACATATCGGTGACATTCCACCTTTACAGGTGTGCAGTGGCTTGATCCTTGCTGGTAGCTAAACCCTCACCCAGTCACCCACCCCTTCACCTACAGAAAGATGGGAGAAAGAATCAGAAGGGTAAAATCAAGAGAAATTAATCATTTGGGATACTTTAACACAGGAAGGAAAATCAAAACAAAATAAAAACCCAAAGTGATGCCAAGACAATCACTTAGCACCTTACAGCACCAGACCAATGCCCTGCCTGTCTCTGAGCAGCAACTACTTTGAAAAGACTACTGCTCCCCATTTTTATTGCTGAGGATGACACCATCTGGTATGGAATATCTCTTTGGTCAGTTGGGGTAAACTGCGCTGACTGTGTCCCCTCAGCCTCTTGCCTACCCCCAGCCTATTCACTGGGAGGGCAGAGTGAGAAACGGGTAAGGCCTTGATGCTGTGCAAGCACCCTTCACAATAGCCACAATGTCTGTGTGTTACAATTGTTTCTGTCACAAATTTAAAACGCAGTGTTGTCATTCAGGCTGCTCCTTCCCCAACACATCCAGTATAAGGTACAAGCAAAGGTTCTGCATTACAGACACCCAACATACACACACTGCCTGCACCAGAGGGAGGACGCCCAGTGCTGGCTTAGGTGCCAGAGGTACTCAGCAATAAATGGGGGATAGAGAAATTCATAGACTGCAGTTCATAACATGAGGTGTCCAAACGAGGTTGTAAAAGTTGCCAGAGAAACAGTTGTTTCTTGATGTTTATTTGGACCACAAAATCTTCATTTTGGCATAAGCAGCCAGCTCTCTGTAGTCTGTTAAAAACACATGAGAGTGTGGTTGTGGTATCCATCTTTAGAATCATGTTCTGTGTAGCACAGTAACAGAGAGGAATTATACCCTTCTTGGTCTGGGAAGGGGAGGTGGAGAACTGAAAAGTGCTAGGCCAGTGTTGCCAAGTCAGTGGGGATGAGAAATACAAACAATGCAGAGAAAGGGCACCTGAATGATATCAGCAGTTAAGGCTGATTTTACAATTTGTTCTCATAAAGTCAGGCACTTCAATTGCATCTTGACAGCACTTCAGAAGTTCTGTTCTAAAATATTTTGGTGGCTCTGTCCTGTGGCTGTATGAGGCTTGGCCATCACTTCCGTAAAATTGTGTATATATATATATATATATATATATATATATATATATATATATAATGCTTCCTTACCTAACATAGTGTTACAGGGAGAAACAATCTGGGGTTTTGCGGTACTGAATGTCTGCCAAGGTAAGTACAAGAAAAATTTGACTGAAACGATACACACACAAAAAGATGTAAGAGGTATTGTAGATGGAAGCTGAAAAAAAGGAAGCTGAGGAAAGGAGAAAGGAACAGACAGTCAACAAGTTTTCAGAAAATTCAGTTAAATGTAGGAATAAACTGTGCCTAATAACCATATGTCTATCTTACTATATACTTTGTCCTTTAGTTTCATTCACTGCCTGCCCCTATGAGACCATTACTCCAGAAAACTGCAGATATTTTGTAACAGAATCATATAAATTGATCCTGAGTAATCAAACTTGCCAAGACCTTTTCACTGTATGTATGTACTACAACCCATTTACAGGACAACCATCACTGAAGATGGCAGGGCCTGAACAGTACTGGAGGAGATAATCAATGTGGACCAAAACAAACAATGAAAGACATAATTGATACAGAGTGTATTACGTTAGCTTTATAAAACTGGAAATAATCATAATCAAGATTAAAACAAAACTGCTTATAAACTTGATATTTAAGTTTTGGGGCTAGTCTTTTAACTCTTTGCTGTGTAGCCATTATCCTGTTTGAAGACAAGAGCACTATGCAGAAGTATCCTGGAGAGCTATGATTCTTGATCCCTTGTCCAATTCATTGGAGTTTAGTTTATTTAGTCTACAAAAACGAGATGGCACAGTCACTGAAAATAAAGAAAAAATAAATACTTGTAATAAATAAAGGAGGGAGAGGAACTGCTTACACTAAAGAATAATAATGATAATGGCAGAAAAAAACATTATTATAAACCATGAGAGGAGTACATTTCTTCTGGAAATTAGTGTATGTCAGTGACCATTAGCAAAATCACATTTGAAGCACATCAATGAGAGCTAAAGTATGCATCAATAAATACAAGAACATTTGTATAATTCAGTGTCTGTAATAATAAACAACAGAATTTGATGACTAGTCTGCTATAACATTTCTATGTTCATAAACTAGCTAATGCCTTAGTTAAAAATGCATCAAATGATCTAGCAGTTAATTCTATTATTTTCCTTTTTTAGTCCACTCTCTTCTATAGAATTTGGATGTTCCTGCAAATAGCTTTTCTTGTACTTCTGACTACTAAAATGGTTTTCAACACTATTTTACTCAAGAGTTATAAACATGTAAAACCCTCAGCCCTTAGTAAAGTCATTAAAAACCCACAGATTTTCAGCTACATCTTCCAGGAATTAATGAACTAGCCTCTGACAGGCTAATTCACTGGTACCCTAAAAATCAAAACCTGTTCTAATTTCTGAATAATTCTACCTTTAATTCACTATATAATGTAGTAAAAAGCCCCAAACTTGAAAATTACTAGTCTGAAGAATTTTAATAAAGGACAGAGCCTACATTTCTGTCCATTCCCAGTTTTGGTAATGCAATATATTCTGCTGTTTTCCATTCCTACTACAATAAAGAATCATGGGTTTGGTTGCCATTATCAAGGGAGGATGCAGCACATCTCAGGAAGGGCTCTGAAATAACATAAATTACTGAAGAGCCAGTTTGCAACCAGTATGGAGATCACAGCAAGCAGGGTATTCTTAGTTACAGTCCTTCATGTCATAGCTGTTCTCTAGCTGATAAACCCCTTGCCTCCTTCAATTTATTAGTCTTTTCTGCTCTTCCGTCTCTAGTTGCAGAAGAAGGTCTGTATACACAGATCACCAGTCAGGCTTACAGGTATTTTGTTGCTTCCATTTTGGCTGTTGATCTGTATGATTTTAACTTGCTGTTGAAACGTGATTGGCACTAAACAGTCTCCTCTTGGGCTCACAGCTGCCTATTGGTCTCACCTTGTCACCCCCCTGAGACATATGCAAGGCAGGACTATCACAACAGGCTTTGGTCGTACTTGCAGCATGGAAACTATGCAAGTCTGGGACAATCATAAAGTTCATGAGGGCAGTGATATCTAAGAAAATCACAATATTAGGCTGTTGACTCCAGTGATGTTGTGCTTATGGCTCTCCTGTAACTCTTGAAACCTGGCTGCATTTACCATTTGCTACAAGCTTTTCTGATCTGAAACAGACACCTAGATAGAAAGATACCTGTGCTTGGGGAAAAAAAAAAAAGGGGGGGGGGGGGGGGGGAATGCAGTAGCTGAGTAGCACTTCTGCTGACATTTATGGAGTGTATTTGAGTATATAGGCAGATAAAAATGGGATGTCTACTGAAGTTAATTTTTCTATATGTGGATATCCTTAATTAATAATATTAATTTTATTATTATGCAACAACAAAAAAAAATTCAAACGGTAAGTACCCTGCTTTTGGATGTCTACCTAAGCCAATGACTGACTTAAAAAAATAGACTGCATTACAGTGGTCTGTATAATCTTTGTTTACACCGATAAAGCTAGTACAGAAAAGAAGAGGCAAAGAAAGGGAAAGAGGAAGCTATATAAAAGAGGATAATCTCACCAATCAAAGCACAAGGGAATTGCCTTTACTGCAACAACCAAAGAAAAGTGAAGAAACTGAATCCAAAAGCAATGTACTGTAGCCAGAGGTGTCAGAAGTAATATCATTTGACTCAAGCTTGACAATCTAGCGCAGTGGCAACTCTCTTCTAAACTTACCGCCTTTGTACATTTCTCAGTGCAATCCTATTCTTCTGTTCTATTATGGAAGCTGCCTGTACATCAGTATGTCTCTTTCTCTTTAGTTTCTTTTATGGTTATGACTAGTGTGTAATGTATTCTTCTCAATGTTCCCCCTGTAATGATCCCTGTCTCCTACCAAGTTCACAGTGTAAACGAGTTGTGACATTACTGCAATGCAGCCATGTTTTAAATTGAAATATCACAAGGACAACACACTTCAGCCCTCTGCTTTTACAGTACTGAAGAGTTATGTATGCAATAGTCATTGTTTACTACTTTCATATGAAAACAATGAATGGTTGAATGGGGATGATATTTAATAAAAGCCTTCACAGCTGATAATCAGGTGACGAATCAGTCATGGCCTCTGCAAAATACTTTAAAATAGTTTTTTGTCATAAAGCAAATGAGCACATTTCTGTCTTGTTTAATAGATAAATATGATATCTACAAGCTTTTTCTGTCTGTTTTCATTTTCCATAGAGAATAAATGTTTATGTGATTTTTTTTTTTTTTTTAAAAAGAGAGTATAGAAACAACAACCAAAAAACAGCTACAAGATTGATCTTTCTCTGTATCACAAAAAGGAAAAAAAAACCCTGATTGCAACAGTATTAGTATGAATCCCATCAGTTTCTTTGGAGAAATTTCATGTCAGAACCACTCCATATTCCAGATTGATGCAGATGGAGCATGGTGAGGCTAGAAAACCAAGCATTAACAAAAAATAAAAGTATGGGATGTTGCAGTAGAGTTTGCCTCACCCATAGCTCTCGTGAGGTGGAGAACAGGGCCTGATGAATGTAAGTTAATAACTATCATGGCCCACACCATGGGGATGTTCAGCCATCCCCAGGACAGCAGGGCTCCGTCACGCCTAACGGTTACTTGGAAAGACAAATGCCATAATGCTGAATATCCACCCCCCCCCCCTTCCTCCTTTTTCCCCTAGATTTATATGCTGATCGTGACGTCCCATGGTATGGAATATCCCTTTGGCTAGTTTGGGTCAGCTGTGCTGGCTGTGTCCCCTCCCAGTTTCCCGTGCCTCTCCAGTCCTCTCACTGGCAGGGCTGGAGAAACTAAAAAGTCCTTGACTTAATATAAATATTACCCAGCAACAACCAAAAACATCAGTGCATTATCAACATCATTCTCACACCAATTTCAAAACACAGCACTACACCAGCTACTAAGAAAAAAAATTAACTATCCCAGCTGAAGCCAGGACAGCTGCCCAGGCAGTCTATTCTAACACTTAGCTTTCACTACATTCTCGTGTTTTCCATCCACTCTCCAACTTTGATTTCTCTTATTACAGTTTAATACCTTACCTCTCTTATGCCGAATGAACATTTTTCTTTCTACTTTACTGTTATATTATTTTAATGTAAAAGAAAGATGGCTCCCTAAACTATATCTGTTTCTCAGCCTGAAGAACAACAGTTGCTCTGCCACCTCTTGGAAGGCATTATTCCTATGTATTTCTTGCATCAGCAATCTCTTCCTAATTCTTACCAAGTAATTCACATCTCTCTTGGAGCAATGCATAGGACAGTTGCACCCAAACTACTAATATATGCAGAGCTGAAAAGGAATATAAACCTTTGATCTCTTTTTAATTTAAATTTCTAAAATACTGGAGTGCAACTACAATACACAGTATACTCCCCCCTCAGTGTTCAGAGTTTGAGCATAGTGTCAGTATCTCAGTCATTTGACACACTTCAGAACACAGACAGACAGTCTGGAGTCCTTACTATTAGCATCATTCCAGCTTTTGGGTTAGTAATGGACTGATGAGGAAAACAGACCTCTGGAACTGATTTCCAAAGAAGTGTGAGTATGATAATAGACATAGAGAAATAACCATTCTCCTGATTAAATTATATAATTCTCTACAGGGTGTGGGAGACAGCAGTTCTGACTTGGGGAGAAATGAGAAAAAACTCATCCCATTTAGTCTAGAACAGTAATATCTACTAGCAATAAACAACTACACATTGAAGATAATTACTAGTTTGGTGTTTGTAATGAGGTTGCATACTCTTCTTTCAGCTCAGATTTAGGAATCTAATATCCATCTTTGTATTATTTTTCATATTTCTATGAATATTTCTCATATAGTTAAGTATTATTACTATGGCAGTTTAGTTTTAAGTTGCTATTGACTTTTCATACCAAGTCTTTGAATCTCCATGAAAAATCTCTCAAATATCATCAGAAATATGCATTCAAGGAAAAAAATTTGGAGGAAATTAACTTTGTGCCAACTCCCTTGATAATTAACATAGCTTTGAAAAATAAAACCAAAGCTTGAGCAGGTCCTCCTGCCTTTCACTGCTTGCAGTTTCAAGGAGAAGGTATTACAGTTTTCTGTATTTTATTAACTATGGCTTCACTCATGATATCTGGATATTCTTATGCTTTTAATAACTATCTGCATTTGCACAGATAAGCTGTCTCTCTTGAGGCTCTGAAACACTTACCTGATCATCCTGATCATATTACATTTTCCTTTGGCATCAGTTCTTATATTGACTAGTACTTTTTGAATTCCTGTTGATGATCTTACGTGGTAGATGAGGAAAGTACATGTGAGAGAAATCAGTTTTAGTTAACATCTTCATTCCCTTTTCTTGCAATTCTGTAATCTTTTTTTAAATCTTAACTGTACAACCGTTCTGATTTCCTGAAATCTACTGTGATTGTCAGTAGACATTCCTAACTACCACTTCATTTATTGGTGCTCTTTCTTTTTCAAGGTTGCATGTTATCTATGGGCTTTATTTCTTCAGGCAGAAGTTTGAACGGTTGGACTCAATGATCTTAAAGTTCTTTTCCAAGCTAAACTATTCTATGATTCCCAAATTTTTTTAACCATTTTATAAGCACAGATATATATTTATACACACAGACTTATTCAGGCATTTCAAGAGAAATTATTTTCTATTTAAACAATGATACCACTTTCAGGAGAAATCAAACATAATTGCATTCCCCACACTTTCCCAAAGAACTCCTGCACCCATATCCTCACTATCAGTTCTGTTATTTCAAGTTACCACAACAAAGACTACCAAGACAAACAAAACACCTCTCAAACACCTGAAGAACTAACTTTCCAGTGGCAAGGAACCCATTCCCCACCAGCTCCCAGGCAGACTGAGATGCAGACCAAGCAGCTGCACACACTATTTAATTGTGAGGAGGGAGTTAGCACCACGGAATGCAAAGATTTCTCATCATGAGTTTTCAGGCTGACTTCGGCAGCACAAGGAGTACTTCTGAAGTTGAAGAGGAGTTTAGATTCATTCTGTTTGTGACTATTATGCTCAGGCTGCTAAAACAGGTTGTGAAGCTTGTGAAACAGGCACCAGTCTCTTATGTACTAGACTAAAAGAGCTGATCATTGCCTTAGTCATATGATAAGCCTTTTGACTAGACCTTTTATTAGGACAAGCAGTTTACTTGTTGCTGCTTTTTTTTGGAAAGCAAAGCTATCAAATAAATTCATAATACTATATTATGATAGCAAATAGGTGTAACTGAGACTATGGCATGATAAGTTAAACAATTCCCAGAGTAAATATTTATTATAAACACTGATAAGAAATGTTATGATATTACCATATGCTCATTGACCTTTCTCTATTCAAGCTGCTATTGAAAACATCTGATATAAAAAAGCAAAATAATTTTGTTAGAAAACAGAACAATGAGGAAGTATTTTAACAAAATAGAGCTTTATCATCCAACTACTTGGCCTAATCAAGGCACACTTCTGAGGTGATATAAATGGTATGGAACTATCCATCCCAACTCCAATATCCACGTAAGGACTCATGTAAGAGGAGCCTGAATCCTCCTCTGAGTTCACAGAGGTCTGTGGGACTTTGCAAAAACAGGAGAAATCTGCCTAAGCAGATGGTCCTACTGGATCACAGCTTAATTTTTAAGTAGTAAGTGTGCAGACCAGTTCTACCACATCAGCTATTTCCAAAATTATTGCAATGACAAATGTGCACATTCAACAGATGTCACCTATTACTGTCTTAGAAGATTATGTTGGAAAGCAAAGGGCTGCACAAACAAGCCCCTGTGTATGTACTTCCCTGATAATCCCGCTGACCCTTGGGGGGGTGTCTCAGAGTACAAAAAGCCTCTACATGAATAAACTTGCTCCACCTTTGCTTGAGTTTCTAACATATGACATGTACTTTTACTTAAGCATGGATTGCACCAGCCAGAACATTTACATGATAAACTACATTTTATAAAAGTACTTTGTGATTTTTTTCTCTTTGACAGCATTGTTGGTCTCCATGGAACCACCTCCAAAAAGTACATTTAACAGCATATAGGGTTATCCATGATATTACAGGTATAGGGACCTTTTCTTTTGGGTTTTTTTTTTTTTGTTTGTTTTTAATTCTACTGGAACCTGCCATTGTTACACACGTTTTTTTAAAATGTAATTTTTGTGCAGTGGGAAATGTAATCAGACTTTCATAACCCATAAATTAAACGTTACTTTAATGACATCTGCATAGGATCATGGATTTGATGTTGTAACTACATATGTGCTAGGATTCCTAACTGAATGTGTTTAGAAAAGAATTTCTTGAGGTTTTGCATTAACACACACAATTCCCTTTCTACCGAATGTTGCTGTATTTCTTTTCTTACTAGCATATAACAGTGTATAAAATCTGAGGCCAAACAATGAAATAGCAGTCTAAAAGGCTAAGGACCCTTTGATCAGGGTATTAAAGACTCTGTTCACAGATGAACTGTTGTGTTTCCAAAGTTTTATGTTAAAAGTTAATATGCTTAAGATAATCAATCTCAGCTGCACTAGACCTTCAGTAATTTTGTTTCTATCATCAAACAAGCCTTATGGGGTTGAATATAGTGGTGTTCATAATGAAGCACTTCATATAGAAGCAGCTGTCTCCTCACCTGTTTCCCAGCCCATCTAGAGGCCTGGAGAAATTCTTCAATTTAGCAAGCAAACTTAAGTCATTATTAGAAATGACAGGGAAACCTGATGAAATTGTACTTTCAATTGGAAAACAAAATTGCAATCAGACCAACATGATTTCCTCATGGTCTGACCATGCTAATGCCAAGTCAAGACATGGGCAAATGTATTTAAAAGTCATAATGGAGTATTACCATGCAATCTCTTTTTACTGGCCCTTATTAATATAAAACTTCAATTTGCATGTAAATGCGGTCAACTTTCATATCATCAAAATACATGAGGCCTGGGAAAGTAATGAATTGAAGTTTGATGCGGCAATTACTGACGTTTATAAAGAATTTTAAAGAGGTCATTCTAGCCTTGGCTGAGAAAATGAGGAAATCAACAGGGAATATTGTCAATATAGCAACAGTGGGAGTTGGAGTCAGTCCCAGGTGTTAGAAGGCCAGATGATGATTAATAGAGAGGGAGTATGAAGCCTTTCACCCAGAAGGACTGGGCTGGACCTGAGGCTCAATAACAGAGATCTCATGAAAAGGTTCTTGCTGGGTTCCCACTTTAGCTGCCTCAAAATGTGTTCCAGAGGGAATAAAGTAGCAAGTGTTTATGAGAGGGAGCAGTGCTGAAGGTTTAATTGGGCTCCACATCCTTTCAGCTCCCTTCAGTAGTTGATATGCAGTTTAACCTTTTTTTCCCCCCACCTCAGATACTCCAGTGCCACTGGGATTTTAATAAGGCACTAACTCGATAGCTTGGAAAAACACTGACTTCACTGCTAAATTAAGTTAAACTGCCTTATTGTATCCTAATGAAAATTTATAAATCTTTTGATTTATAAACAAAGCAAACAAAAACCTAGACAATATTGTCATCTTGCTTTAACATTTTTTTTAAAATCTAAAAGAAAGGAGGGGGTGTCCCCTTTTTTCTCTGTTCATATGGAGGAGAAATTTAAATACATGAAATAAATCAATGCAGGAATGAAAACAGTTCTATACAGTTGTACTTTTTTAAAAACAGATGCTACTTTTATAAGGTGAAATCTTTCTGAAGAGTAAACACAGCCCTGTGGTATCTCCTGTGAAGGAGTCAGAACAGCTAGGAACTGGGTTTTGGTAGATAATATACCAACAACTGGAGTCTCGACACCATGTAACATTGTACATTTTGGTGTAGTAGCTTATACATATATAAGTCTGAAATCACCAAAACATGTCCAAGAGGCTGACTTTCCAAACCAGCAGTTCCCTATGCACACCCAACAAAGGTGTCAACAATTACATACAAAGCCCAAAAACAGAGTGAAGGATATGGCCCATTTTCTTGGTTTCTCTTGCTGGCTTAGGCTGACTCAAGTTCTGCACGTGGTGGTAGCCAACAGACTTCAGCATGCTGTGGCTTAGTTTTCCCATCTATAAATAGAAATCTATAATTGTTTATCTTCACAGGGTTGAGGATGAAGCTTATTTAATAAATGTTTATTAAATGCTTTGGGATCTTAAAGAGGAAATTAATAAAGATATTTCTAATTTCTTTGTGGATTTTTTTTTTTTTTACTGTTCTCGTTGAAAGCAAACCATATAGCTTGTCAACTGTTCTGCACAAATAAAATCAAGATCGCTGGTAAGGATAAAGGAAAAGTATATAATGGAATAAAAATCAATTCATCTACAGAACAAGATTAATTTGAGTTTTCTTAATTCCTTAGACTCCTGTTTTGTCCTTTTTGTTTTCAAAACCTAATTTTCAGTTACACTATTTCAAATACATCTCCAGATTAGTTAAACATTTTAGGTTACATTAATTAAGATAAGCAATTACATTCAAGATGCTTTGGATGCTGCAATACATTATTTTTATAGAGAGAGAATAAGCCTCAATGAAGTTTAAGAAGTGGTAAGCAAAGAATCGGGCCAGCACTTTGAAATGTTCTTATAAGAATTTTTTATTGTCACTTCCAATTTTCATAGGAATGCATTTTCGGCTCTGGAGCTCAAGTAAACATTTGACAATGTTCACTGACAAACTGAAATTCTCAAAGCAGAGCATCTCTTTCCCTATTACTTTACAAAACCTGCAGATAGACTATTCTCCCAAGGGATGGCATGGTAAATCAATGTTTATATTTCTATAACCCTTGAGACTCCTTGGCCTAAACATTGGTAGCTCTCAGTAATCTGGATAGTGAGTGATAAAGGGACTCCTGTTATTACAAAAGGAAGGTTGAAAACCTTAAAGAGGCAACATTTATGGTCTGCTAGATTGTTCTGGTTTCCTAATCACTTTTATGATAAATTTACAGGATCTGATATGCATTTGGAGAAAGGCATAGTTTTTCAGTATGCCTGAGAACAATAGTGAATACTGAAAAAACAAAACAGCAAGACTACAGGCAAGGTATTAGAACTCTTCTAAGCTTTGCATAAACTTTAGGAATAAGGATTCATTTTTACGTTCTATGACTGTAATTTACCTTTATGCATGTAAAAGAATGATCAATCATTATTAATGTAGTTGGATCCACATTATGTGGTATTTTCTTCAACGTTTGACACCATAAACAGTTATGAACACAATCTTGGTGAGCAAAGAAAGAGAAGTCTTTTTAAGGCAACATTTTTATGATCCTACATTGTAATTCCTGAAAAGCAAGTAGATAAGGTTAAAAAAAAAATCAAAAGTCTGAACCACAAACTCATATTAGATAGACGATAAACTAGACTTGTGGAAAAAACGTTTGGAAAACTTTTTTGCTTCTTTAGCCAGCAAAATATTTCTGCAATATAATGACAATCCGGGAAAAATATAAACCCTATTGTACATGTAAACACATTTTTGAGAATTAAGTAGTAGTACTATAGAGAAAAATTATCAGGTAGTAAAATGCTACATTTGGGGAACAATTCATGCAAAGGGACCCATTAGCAGACCACAGGTTCCACAGATAACAAGAGTCCAAAAATTTGTGTCTATAGAATGTAGGAAATACCACCTAGGGACTTTTTTAATCAAGCACTGAGGAAGCCACTGAGGAAACAGTGACATTTTAACACAAATCCTGATTCCACTTCAGAGAAAAAAAGCACATTAAATCCATGGGACTGGACTAGCATGGAGTCCTCGGCACTGTTTCACTATACAAAGCTGTTCTGAATTATCCTCATGAATGCTAAACTATGCACCATCAGAGATACCTGGGTTGTTATACCCCTGGCATGAAAACACTCCATGTTACAGTTCCCACTTCCCAACATGACCCTGTGACTGGTGACCCCTGACAGCAGTTCTGGGAGAGCATATCCCTATTTCTTGTTGTAAATGGGTCACTGAGCAGCAGAAACACAAGAGCTTTAAAGCCATAAAGAGCCAGGAGAAGACCCAGTGGGAAGAAACTCTAGTGGGAAGAAGCAGACAGAGAGTTCTAGTAATTATTGATCATATTATTTATTCATTCATGTTATGCAGTTAATAGACAGGAATAGAACCAAATCCAGTTAACAGAAACCAGAAACTTATGTATGAGCTTACTCACTACCCTGACCTTCATAAATGAACTCAATATAATCTGCCTGACTAAAGCATGATTTGGTTATGACTAACCTTCCAGGCTTATTAGGGATCTTAGGAAGAACTGAGGACCACCCATTCCTTCCCCATTCATCTTTAAATCACAAGAGAGTTTAGGTGCCTGAACATGTCTATCCATTCAGACTGCAGTGCATCTAAACACACAAATAAAATGCCTTCAGGGCAAAAAAATATAAAACTGATTTCAGCTCTGATGCAGAATAGTCTTGGGACTTATCTTGACTTAGTGTCTTCAGTAACTACCCAGTGCTTGAAATCCACCATGTTAAATCAGGCTGTTTGAATCCTTCCCTGAGAATCAGACAGCTGTGATTTATAAAACAGAGGTTGAAAACATTAGAAAAGCAAAATAATTAATCTCTAGTGGGAAATTCCTGTTTATTTCAAATGTTAACACTTACACACAGGTAGTGTGTAGATGGTGTCCTGTAGTCCAATGACATAAAAGCTCGTAATTACTCCATATTTGGAGTAATATTTGGAGGTGATGTATATAAAATCATACCTCCAGGTATGATTTTATATACATCCTAGAGGTAGGCGCGTGCACACTGTGATGATCATATGACAAAGAAAGAAATCACAAACAATTATTTTTAAGGTCTGCCAGCAGGTGTTGTCTTGGATAGTCTACAGGTTATCTTAATCAGTCATCCTAGGTGCAATCACAAGAAAAAAAAGCTGAAAGGCACTGGGAGGAAGGATAGCTAGACAAGACTGTTCCCATGCAATTTTCTGAACCTAAAGCATATTTTGCCCTCTCCCTTTAAAAATGTAGTAATTATTTCATTGCTAATTCCCACAGTACTGCCTTTCATCTCCATAGCATCCCCTTACAAAGCAGGTAAACACACAAATACATGAAATTTCCTTTGGGTTCTGTTGCACAATGATATTTGGCTTCTCAAACCAATCATTCACACAAATTATCATCTAAACTCACTGCAGGCAGAACTTCATACCCAGGCTCCCCCTGGAAAATCTTCGTTCCCGGTTTTCCTCCTCTACTCCACTAAATTTTACTTTCAGACCACCTACTTAACTTGCTCTCGATTTTCTTTGCTCTTCCACTTCATGCATCTTTTACTCTGATGCTGTTCTCCCCCCTACACATGCATTTTTTTACTCTGTAGCTATTTCTTTACTTCTTTCTATTGTACAATTAAACATATGTTTCACTACTGTTAGGCTCTTTTGACCCTTTTACTTCCTAACTGGGCTTTTTTCCAGTCTAGCTTATCTTTTTTCTACACCACCCCTTCTTTCTTTCTCAGAAGTTCTCTCTGCCTATTCCTTTCCTTTTAACCTTACCTTTCTTCCACGTCTCTATCTTTTACTGTCTCCAAATTCTTCCAACTCAATTACTGAATCATCTGATCTCAATAGTTGATTTCACGACCCATGAAATATGCCACATGATATGCAGAAGCAGTTTTCTTCAGCAGTGGTGAAGACAAGATACTTGCAGAAGAGTCAAAGAACAGAGCAAGGATACAGTAATACTTTCTGCTTTATCTTCTGTTGGGGGACTATTCCAATATTGACTTTGTGTTGGGTTCATTAGCTGAAGACGTCTGCCTTGGTGGGTTTATAAACTGACCCTCTGTGGTGTTACAAAACTCTTGTTTCAGGAACTAATAATAAGAGAATCATCAGATTTGTTCCTAGCCAAGTGGGAGAAGCTCTATTAAGACCTGGAAGGGTAGGTAACTCTGCATCAATACACAGGTTCCGTTGTTTATCAGTAACTGTCAACAGGTCTCCCAGTGATATAACAGCAGGTTTTGTTATGCCTTTCATATGCCTAAAGGTCACAATTTGCTCTGATCTTGACACCTGTTAAGCTTTAGTTAGTAGGCAAGCTGACCTTGGAGCTCTGTTTCCCCAAGGCTCAGGTGTTGGAGCTTTTGCTTGCAGCATTTGGTTCAGTGGCACTATGCAGCCAACAGTGCTTCAAAGGAGGTTGTTCTTTACTCAGTTTTTGCTCTTTTCTTAGCTTTTTCATCGCTGATTTGGGTTATGCTGCATTTAGAACTCTGGAGCTTCCTAAATGTTGACCTGCACTAGTTACTGTTTTCAATGGTTTATGAAGTGCCCCTAGAAGTCTAATAGGTTCTGGAATAGCAAGAGATTTTTCTACAGTTTGATCTTTAGATCAGCCTAAATGATAGTTTTTCAGTGTAACAAAAAATGTTCTCGTGTCACTTTTGTACAAAAGCTGCTTATTTCATTGAAAATCTGTATCGTTAAGACTTTTTTTTTTTTGCTGTATATTAAGCACAAACACAAGTGAATGCTTCTGTTTGGTGAAACAGCTCAGTCATTTTCCTCCAGAAAAGCATAGCCAGACCCTTATACAAAAAGTAATATTACAAAACATTTTCAGTTTTCATAACTATGATAAAGTGAGCATTCTTTGGATATGGACAAATATGCTATTGTATATCTTAGAAATCTGTTATCTAGTTTATGTGGTTTTCTCTCACTTTCTCTCCCATTTTTTCCATGCCTATTAGTTGTATAGTAAAAGGCTATTCATGGATGAGGGACCCAGTTTAAGAGATTTTATATGTTAATGAAATAGAAATACAGTTACAGCAAGGGTATGTGATGTAGCTAAGCTGAATATGTGGTATACCTAAACTACATGATTACATCATAAATATATTCTAAAAAAAGAATGGTTTCTGTCCCAAAGACCTTACAGCATAAACAGATGAAAAGGACAGTATTAAAACACAGAGTGAATGCAAAGTAACACTAGCTATAACGAGCAGCATGAAAAGCAATAACAACAACACCTCAGCTTTCTAAGCACTGAACTGCATAAGTACATAGCACATGTGTAAGTAGGTAGTACAAGGTAGGGGAGATATGAAGGAGGAAAATGATCTTTTTCCATTTTTTTTTTTTTTCACTGAAATGCATACATTAGTCTATCAGGCCAAAGAAAGAATAAATATCCATTTTTGAAAGTGTAACATCCTTCACCAGTTCTATGACTATTTTTTCCTAAAACCCTTCTACGTGTAACCATTTGGTCTAATTCTACTCTTGTGGGACTTGGTCTGACTGCAGAAATATTTAGACCTGTTCTCTCTTTTCTCAGTCTTAACTAGCAGCTTTGTCTCTCTAGAAACAGAATATAGATTTGCTTCTAACTGACATGATAATCTCACTGCCATTACTATCAACAGATTTATCAAGCTGTTAATTTTTAAACCACTGATTGTGATCACATACATTTTGAACTGCTATGGAAATTTACATCTTTGCATTTCATTTTCACTTGAAACCAGCCATTAACAGCTTAGTCTCCTTCCTTGACTGCCTCTGAACTAGGAAGATTGTGTTAATTGTGTGTGTTTCACTGATTTCAGAAGAAAGAATGAAACACGATGATCATCTGTGACAGTTTAAGTCTGACTTCAACATTAATGATATTTGGATTAATATCCCATGGTTAATGTGGGCAAGAAACTAACCACAAAATGTTTGTGTTCTTTAACTTTTTTCACTCCCTTTGTGTGACATAACCTTTTACAAGACACCCTGCCTTTTCCGCATTTATTGCTTTTTGTCTAAAAGTATGCATATGGTCCTTAGTGAACACAAAACTGTTTCTCAGTCCATCCCAATGAGATCCATGGAAATTCTTTAATAAGAAAAATTGTCCTGACAGTTCCTTTTACAGAGGGGAATACCTCTGGATGAAGGGGAAATGGTACTGTACTTGAGAGGAACTGCCAATCAAGTCTACAGTGAGTGTCAGAACTCTCTTCCAAATTTCTGATAATTCTGTTGTGATCTTGGAACTTGAAATGATTGGCTAGAGAATAATATGGAAAAATCTTATCCCTCATCCTAGTGCAAGATACTATGAGACTTCTCTAAAGAGAAATTGCTATTTATAAAAGTCAGGAAAAGTAAGGATAGTGGAAGGACATGTATTATAGTAATGCAGTTATCAGGCTGATGATTAAGATAATTTTGTAGTTGTTCTTCTGGTTAACATTGATCTCATGCCATGCTGAGGTAACACAAGCAAACAAACTGACCAACCACACCCAACACACACACACACAAAAAACCAACCACAAACACAAAAACAAAACAAAAACCAAAACACATGAAAAACAAAACTGAAACAAACTCTTTCTGGTTGCTGATATTTTCATTGACAGACCTCTAATATGTATTCTGACAGTCTCTTTAGTTTCTACAGCGAATGTGATCTGCACCCACAATAACAAACAAAAATATCCAAACAACCCAAGTTTTCCTGCTTTTATGTTATGTTGTTTTCAGAAATCATGACAGACTTTCAGACATATGCAAGCTTCATTAAACAGCTTTTATAAAATGCTGCTGGTTTCTATATACAGGTGATAATTCTTAGGGTTTTTTTAGAACCTTAAAAATAAGTAATCAGAGTTTATCCCTCTAAGATAGAGAACTTCTTTATAAAGAGCACAACTTTATACATCCAGTCAGCACTGAGGGTACTGTTCATATATTACTGTGTATAAATACCAACATTCTGAAGCCTGGTGTTTCTTATCAAAAGCTATAATGAAGCCAAGTCAAGTCCTTCCAATTAGGGGACTCAGAACTTGAAGAGAGATCTGAGTATATATAGTCTGCTCATTGTGATGGAGTTTCTTGGTATTGCTTTTTCTGTTTGTATGTGCTATGTAAGGTTTTGTTTGAAGGCACGCGGAAATGCAGAAGGGAGGAAGATAACAGGAAGGAAGCATGACTGTTCCTTCTGTCCTGGTTGATTTGTGTTACATTAGGGAAACCCCAACAAACAGAGACAGCTGGGAGTGTGAATCTGGGAGGAGTTCAAGGCAGTCAGGATGGGAAGAGCAGAGACAAAGCAAGCAAGAAACCTGAAGCACTTGAACATGCTGGAGGATTCTGAAAGGAGCAGGGTCCCTGCTTGTGACAGAAGACAGACTGGTAGCCAAAGTGAGACTTGAGGGATGATGGAAAATGACTGGATTTTCTCCCTTGTACTGTGAGGTACTGTGGGGTCAGTGAGAGGCTAGGAATCCAGAAAGAGCTGCTGGACTGGAAATAAGAAGAGAAAACAAGAGCGAACACTGTGGGTGAGAGAATATTTGCTTTCAATGATTGTTTTTATTCCTTCACTCTAAGAGGCTGAAATTCTGGCCAAGCTGAAACCAGCAGGAGTAGTTACCCTATTAGATAACTACTGTTTCAAAGGAGACTTTGTAAAGATGACAAACATGAACCAAACATGTAGCCCTTCAGCACAGTTTTCCTGATTCCTTGTGTATTACTTCTGGTTTTGCTGGTACAATTCACAGTCATATGGTGTCACTAGAATATTCTAGAAACCCAACAAAAACTGAAAACTTGATAATGCTGATAAGTGAAACATATATTAGTTGAGATTTGTATTGAACTCCATATAAAAATAAGTAAGACAAGGAATTCTGTACTGATTGCATTATTCCTTTTCATATTTAATTCAACAAAACCACTCTGTTTTAGAATCCACTTCTTACAGCTATGTCAATGTCTTCAGAATTGAGAACTACTTTGTAACATAAACCAGAGTGTTGCTGTAGAATTGAAGTAGTGTGCTGCCAAGTAGCAATGCCTTTGTGGATAAAATAGTTTTATTTTATTCTTTTGTGCCAACAAAAAGACATCAAAATTATAAAAGTAACTTTACTGTAATATTAATGAATTCTATCGAATTCTACATTTCCATTACAATTTTTCTGAGGGTGAAATCTACTTTTTAGTTCTGCAATATTTTTCATGTTTGGTATGTTTGTCACAGCCATATCATCTCCAACACTGGAATGAGAGCATAAGATTTTACTGTTCACTCATCTGTCAGTATCAGTTACATCCATTTCCCCCTTTTTTTCCTTCTCTTGCTTTACTGACTCTTAGTTTCATTGCCTTATTTTCTTTTCCTGTTCCATTCTTTTTTTTTTTCAATGCTTTTTGAATCTTTCTGTTCTTTCTTCTACTAATTCCTGAATTTCTTAATCTTGTCCCACTTTCCCACCCTTTTGAATCTGGGAAAGAGGTTTGCTAGCCAGAGCAATTCTCTGTGGAAACAACAGATAAGAGAAACAAAGGGTATTTATGCAAAGGAGTTTTCCTTTGCATGATGTTTAACCCTTCAGAGATCAGTGAAGCTGATGTCCATGCAGTTAAGAGGGAAAAACTTTGATAGTCCAGAAACTTGACAAGCTGGTGAGATGCAGCTCCAAAGCGTGTTTCAGAGACAGATACAGAAAAGGATTCAGGATAATTGATAACTCTAAACATTTTTTTAAATATATTTACACTGACCCTGACACAGTATAAAATATTTTTTACATTGACAGCCGTGCTCTTTACACTTGCTTCTACTGGCATGGAACATTTAGGTTGTGACTATTTTCTATAATGTAAAAAAAATGCTCATAGAGTCACTGGTTAAAGCATCATCAAGAGGGGGCAATATGATAAAGAAAGAAAAAAGTTTAAACCTATGCTTTCTCTGAGTTAACTAGACTTGATATTGCTAAAGTTTAGTTACTACTACTATATATAAAACTGTCATTTTGATTAACATTACCTGTAATGCTTTGCAATATCATTCTGCCTAGAGACAAATATATATGAGTTTATAAACAGGTAATTCTGTTTTGTTATGATTTAGTTTTTCTTTGTAAGAAACTCACCATCTTGCAACACTGATGACATCAAGAGGAATTACTGTAGAATTCAAAAGCGCTGCATCTGTGTTGACAGTTTCAGCAGTGTTTATCATTTAATTTTTAATCTGATGAGCTATATGTGTGGCTAATGTAGTTTGCATTTAAAGTCCTTGGTACTCATTTGTTGTACTGAAAATTTGGAATCAAGCTTAGGTTTCAAAACAGAAAAATAAATATGAGCTTGAAATGTTAATTAGATAATTTATAGTTAATCTAATCCAGGTTGGAATATTATAGAATAGTTACATTTATTTTTAAATATTCCACTGTAATAAACAGGACTGGTTGGCACCAAAAAAAGCAGTGATTCAAAATGATTCTCTCTTCTAACAATGGAGTCTAAATTATAGTGATTTTAATTTTGCATGAGTGTAGAAATGTATTTGCAGTTTGAGTGTGGAAGATAAATATTATCAGGCCTCAAAATATAAATTTTGTGAATTGTTTTCAAACATTGATATGAACACCAACTCCAACCTACATTTACAAGTATTACAAGTATTCTGCTGCACACAAAGTCTGGAAACATGTGAATGGCCTTTCCATTCTGAGGCAAGCTGTGGAACTTCCAAGGAAAGACTCAAGGAAACAGAGAAAACTCCCAGGTATTGGGATGGTTCCAGTAACATGTGAGAAAGACTACTTGCAAGTGAGAGTTTTTAAGACTTCTGAGATGGATATTAGATGAGCTCAAACATTGGAAACATCAGAGGGGCCAGAACTTCCTTCACTGTGAAGAGTGCTGTTTCTGTTATGTTTTACAACTCTAGCTGACTTTATATAATGTCAGTAATGTAACGTGCCATAAATAATATACAATGCCACAACAGCCCACTTAAGTCTGTTCCTAATTCCAACATTTTTATTAATTCTCTTCCAGTTGAAGCAGAGTGGAGAGAACACACTGACTGTGTTTCCTTGTGTCATTTGTGCACATAAATTTATGTTATCATGTGAATAGAAATGTGCTCAAGACACCAAACCAGGAGTCAAGTGTAACCTGCTTTATCCAGAGCAAAAGTCAAATGCTCTTACTGTCATCTACAATAAAACATCTTTATTCTCCTCATTCACTTAGACTACTGAGATTTAATTTTTAAAAACTGTAATCACAGCCAGTCTTCAAGAGAAAACATTGCTCTGATGACCAGGCAAACAGTTATTTAGAAACTAGCACAGACACTGATAAACTTCTGATTCCTTGGCCTCACTGAAAGACTAATCTTGACACAGGTGAAGCTGGCCTCAGATCTACTGGTCCAGCAGCAAAAAGTATGTGAAAATATTTTTAAAAGCAATTCCTCCAGAAATCATACAACAGAAGAAACACAAAGTTTAGCCAAAGCTATAGTAGCATCATAATTTTATCTGAAAAAGGTCAGATCACTGTGTTGGCTATTCTGAATCACATCATGCTTTCATTCAATGCTGAAAGTTTTATGAGTGGAGACCACGGCACACACCCTGTAAAGAGCAACAATGGGCAAGTGAGACTGAAGAAGCAAGTCTATGCTGGAGACAGCTTTAAGATCTTGTTCCAAGCTGATACTCTTGCCTAGTATGAAGTTTTTAGCTCAGGATAGGCCTGAGTCTTTCGGGAATGGGCTTTGGAGATATTACAAAGACATCATAGTGAACTATTGTATCTACCATCCTTGGACTTTTCCTAGCTATTTTCCAACTACTGTAATTCTTAAATTTCTTTGTGAACAGCAAAAGAATGTGTGAATTAACTTTGTTACTGTTCTAAGCAGTAATCATTAAAAACATTTCTTATTTTTTCAATTTTACATTACTGGTGGAAAAGGAAATCAGCCCAACTGATTAAATCTAAATATTTATGCTTAGTCTCAGGTTTATGATCAGTCATGTGAAAAATATGGTAAAAATGGTTGAAAGGATGAAAGCAAGTATAAATCAACAGTAGGGCAGTGCCTTTCTGTTGCTGAGATTCCAGCTTTCTTGAAAGCAACCATAAGTGTGACAAGAATGGGCATTTTCCCCTTCACTTGTGTTCTGGATATTTGGTTTTATGAGAACTGCATTATGCAAGAAGTACCTGCTCTAAAAACTTGCAAAAACCTGGAGTGGGTTACTTTTTCACAACAGCAATCTTTATTATTTTCTGATGAAACAGCTAAGCTTAATACTATGCTTTGTTAGTCCTGGAAAGCTGTTTTGAGGCAAGCAGACAAAAAATGAAGTACTTAAGACAACTTATGAAGTATATGAACAGCTTAAATTTTTTGAAAAGATCATGCTCTCATAAAGTAATGTTTTTTATCTTGCAGGGACTAGAGAAAGTACTGTTTAAAAAATTTGTTGGATCTCAGACCACTAATTAGCTGTTGAGAACTGACAGTTGTATTATTAGTGGGTAGTACATACCTGTAACTTCTTGGTTTGCTTTTCCTCCTTGTGCTACTCCCAAGTCTGACCTAAGAGAGTGCCATGCTCAGAAGCACTGATGTGTTTGTGGTAGCCACCCTTTTTTATTTGCTAGTCACAGAGTAAAGGATTTGGATTAGATGTATGGCAGAAGATGTGTAATTCATCCAATCAATCCCAGATACATCTAAGCAACCCAGTCTGTTTGTACTTTCATTTAAGTGGTTTTTATGATATTTAGAGACAAATTTACCAGGACAAAGGGTTGGAAGGCATAGATATCACAGGAAGTATAGTTTTTATCTGAAGTATAATCTTGGAATAAAACTTTCTGAAAGTTTTTGCTAAGGAGATAAGTGTAGGGTTTGTTCTGAAGTAAGATGTCTAATGTGAAACTAGTGACAGCTGAGCTATACATATACAGAAAATGCATGACAACAGAAGAAAATAATGCATAAAATAGAAAGAATTTCTGGATTTTTCTGTTTAACTTACAAATTAATTTGCTTGTATTTTTGTTGATTTTGTACCAGAGGTTAGTTTATCTGATTTTTTCTTTAAAATCTCACTTTAGAAGTTACTTATTTCTCTGTTCTTTATGAGAAGAGACTTAAGTGACCAGTTCAGACACAGGCATCTAATTTTTGGTTGCCCAGGTAAGGGCAGATGGATTTAATCCATAATATTTTAAAAAGAGAAAATGTCTTCATTTTTAACAATATACAGAATAAGACCAACTAAAAAAAAAAAAAAAAAGAAAGAAAATATTGTTAATTTCTTAAAAAGAAAACAAAATATTTAGAATGATAGGGAAAATAATTTTTCATTAGCCTAAAAAAGAGACTATTTAAACAATATTTAGACTTGTATAAATGTTACAGGGTTTCAAATTTTAAGATAACCTTTAAAATATACATTGATGTTTCTGGTGTGTATAAGAGACTTTGTAAAATCAAGACTTATCATATAGGAGACTCTGAAATTTGTATTCAAAAGCTGACAAAGAACTACTGAGTCAAGGACTTGCTCCAGTCCATCAGATGTCCCACGTCATACACTACAATGGTGTTCTCAACCATAGAATTTAAATGCTAGAAAACCAGTAAAAGCTTATGCCTCTTAAAAGAGCAATATGTGATTCTCCTACTAACCTCCTACATTAACCCTGGGTTCAAGCTACTCTTCAACAGGCAAGCCTCAAAAATATTTCAGAACACTCTGAACTTCTAGTATTTTACCTTCTTTTTCTATTATTTTTGCTTTTTACACAGAAAATTTATGACATCCAATGGCACACATGGAAGTGAGTGCCTACATTTTTCTGTTGAGCTAAGGAATGATTTTTCTGAGTTTTTGCTTATTTTGAATCATATTCTATAGTTGCACTATGATACTTTTGAATCTACAAATCAAAATAATATTTAATGAAATCTGGCTTTTTTAAGAGTTTGGGGGCATTGGAAAGGCATTCTGTGTGACTAAAAATAGTATGAGTTTTATAACTGAAGAATAAAAATGGAAATTTTCTGGAGAATTTAGTGGTGCAGAGGTAAAAAATAATGAAAGTATATCTTGTCATTATGATTATTTAAATTCCTCACATCATCTAAATAGCACGGGAAAACAAAACATTGAAGAAAAAATACCAGCTCGTCAGTTTAACAATTCTGCTTTGAGTCTTTGCAAATTAGGCAAATATTCAAGAAAACTTATCTTTATTCACCCACCTACTGAAGTTCAAAATCCAAAGAGTTCAAAATGCATGAAAGAAAGGAAAACAATCTTCAATTTAGCTAAAATACAAGAAATAAGAATCTGATTTCATTTGTTGTAAATGGAAATATGCAAGTTTTGTCTCAGATAAGAATTTCATTTCAAGGCAAATTTTTTCTAAATAAATGTTCACAGATGATTTAGAGTAGAGAGTAGTGATTTCAGCTACCCCCTAAGATGATAGTACTGGATCAGTAGGATTTACTAGTATAAGATATTGTATCTGAGAAAGGTGAATATCATGTAAAATGAATTTTGTCTGTCTCATAGGATTCATGCCTTGGTAGTTAAGTGTGCCACTAGAGCTGGAAAATATATGATGTCTTTTTCTTGGGAAATTATAGTCCCTCAAGTAGAAAACAAATTTTACCCTCCACAGTACTGTGTCTTTTTATTGTTTAGCCAATTAAATAATATGATGTTTTAATATAATTCCTGTGAATTTTCAAGTTTCACCAATGACATTCATGTTATCCCATGAGTCCTCAAAGGTAACCAGAGGAAAATTATTATTGAGAACTGAAAAAAAAATACGTTCCTTAATGAAGTTTTCAAACTTCATATTTTATTCATACTTACTTCATACCCACAAATCATTTTTATGTAGAATGCATTGAAATACTTCATTAATTAATTCCCTTGTTTTAGATACATTTCATAATAGATAATATCACTTTTACACTAAATTCTTAGAATTGTAAATCAGCAAAGACAATACACAATGCAGTACAGTAAACAACAACAATCAAAGCAAAATATAAAAATATAAAACTGCATTCTGCTGACTGATAATGTGACTTTTTTCAACAGAGGCTTCAGGCACTACTGATTATACCCCACTCTCCTAGCTTTTCAGCTCCCATATGTCAAGAATACAAACAGGTGAGAGGCAAAATTCTCCCACTTCAGGTTGGAGAGCTAAGTGATGTATTCATATATTCTGTATTCTGAGAAAATCTCTGAAATACTGGCAAAGTTCTGCAGTCAGAAAGTGGTAACGCCATTTCTTCTAACTTGTGTGTGAAGGACAAGAAGACCAGAAGAGAGTGAATTTGAGCTCACAGCTCTATCCTTCATTTCAAGGCCTAAATGGGTAACATCATTTCCCCCATGCTACAGACCTTATTGTGTGAAGAAGCTCATGATTTGCCTAAAGGAAGGAAGTTTTTTACTTTTTCCTGACAACCTGAGAGCCAGCCCCTCGAAAAACGTACCCTCCTGTGTGAAGAATTGGAGAAACACCTGCTGATATCCACAGAGAAAGCCACCACACCCCCAGAGAATGGCACTCCGCAGTATATGGTCCTCTAGAAATCATAAAATCATTTAGGTTGGAAAAGATCTTTAAGATCAAGTCCAAATGTTAGCCTAGGACTGCCAAGTCCATCACTAAACCATGCCCCTAAGCACCGCATCCATGCCTTTCTTTTAAACACTTTTAGTGATGCTGATTCCACCACCTCCCTGGGCAGCCTGTTCCAATGCTTGACCACCTTTTCAGTGAAGAAATTTTCCCTAATATCTAATCTAAATCCCCTTGGCACAACCTGAAACCATTTCTTTTTGTCCTATTTCTCGGTTGTCTGGGAGAAGAGACCTACTCCTATTTGCATACAACCTCCTTTCAGGCAGTTGTTGGAAGCAATAAGCCCACCCCACTCCACCCCTTCCAAGTCTCCTCCTCCCCAGGCTAAACAGCCCCAGTTCCCTCAGCCGCTCCTCAGAAGACTTGTTCTCTCCACCCTTCATCAGCTGTGTTGCCCTTCTCTGTGCACTGAAGATGCCTTCCTTCAAACTGAATATCCACAAAGAAGGGAAGAGGACCTGGGAGTAAAAAGATCGTGCCAGTAGTCTTAATGGGATGGTGATCATGGCCTCTCACACTAAATGCAGTTATTACCCCTCTTTATCATTAGTTCTTGACCACTCAAATGAAATGTTCAATTAAATTAAAAAATGAATGTGAGAATAAAATCACTTTATTCCTTCATTACTGTGACAGAAATTTTGTAAGCTCCAAACATAACTACATTTGAACTCCCAACACCAATTTCGCATTTCAAATGCTGAAGTTGTCCTGTCAGCAGCAATTAACTTCCCATGATCAATATCCATTTTTGGGAAAAAAACCCCAAATCCTTACATTTTTCAGAAGTCAAAGGTATAGACAATTAAAGATGCCAAAATCTTTCACATTTTTTGTGAGGATATTAGTAACAAAATAAGGCATTCTTAAACTGTTATTTATATAAACATATAAAAATATTCTGTTCTATTCTGTACAGGAAAGAGGAGTGAAGATTCATTGACAAAACGTTTCTGGTCCTTAATAAATGCAGTCATCGGGTATGGGAACAATTAGATCATTAATAGGGAATTTTGCATACCTCCTGTTTTGATGAACCAACAAACATGCTAATTGAATTTAATTTCAATTCCATCCCACTTAGAGATAAGCTAGATTCCCCACTAGCACACTTTTTGCTAACTTCAGTTTCATTTTACTGGAGAATTAGTTGAACCAAAAGCTGTCCTTTCACTGATGCATCTGAGGTTATTTTAAAGGTGTCAAACAATAGCACGCCCAGACATTTCTGTTCTTCCAAATCTTTCCTACACTTGTCCTAGAAATATTACATACATGCTGAATCCTTGTCTCATCCTCTGGCTGATAGAAAACTAGTTGCTATAGCATGTTGCTGCTCACGCTCCTCTCTTGCTGCTGACAGAAACTTGTGATGAGTTCAATGAGATGGCTTAGAGTTCCCACATCTGGAAACCTAGAGCTGGTCAAGTCAGATGGTGTTAAAATTTTTGAGAAGCTGAACACGTGATCAATGTAGGATTGCACTGCCCTCTTTTTATCTGTGATGTTACAGATGGTTGTGATTAGGTCATGCACACCTTTGTTCTCTCTGAATCCACCCTTCAACTTCATGTGATCCTTCATCATATGGACAAGGACTTTGTTCTTAAGCAGAATCTGGAAGATGTTATGACTGTAATAACACTTTGTTATGCTGTCTTTTCTTTGCTGAGGGCAAAAATATTACCTTTGTCCCCTTATTTTTCAGGTTATCCTGACATCAGTGCAAATTTCTCACATGAGATCAGCTCTGATGACCAATTGCTTTTATCAGTTCTCGTAACATATTAGCTACTGCCGTTCTTTTTAAGGATAAGCACATACCTGGTTCCTTTTACTTAGCTAATAGCTTCTGCTCTGTTCTCTTTTTGTCATCATCCTATGTGGTGGATAGCTCTGATGAAGCATGTGGACTGATGCATTCATCAAGATGTTTAATATTAATACCTTCAAACTCGGATATTATCCTAAAGCCTACAGCTTGTCACAGCTTTGCAAATCAGCGGGTTCACCATATTCGCACAATGACAAACATGACCTAAAGTTGTCTTAACATGTAGTCATTACCTGCAAAAACAAAAATGAAAGAAATATTGTATGAGAATTGATAGGTAAATGTAATTACCAGAAGGTGCATTCTTTACATCATTAAACGACTATACTGGATTCTGAACTCATCCTACTTATTGGTAGGTCATGATTGTTTGGATTCATTGTAAGTGTAACTAAAAGAAACTTAAAGGGATGTGATATATGAGAAGTGATACTAGATGATTTAATGGTCTCTTTTGGGCTTTAAACTCAATGTTACAAGGCTATGTTTGCTTTCTTATGACCCATGTGGAAGGAATTTAACCTATTCTTACAAACTGCGAGTTTTTTCTATGGATACTCCTAGTCATACTCGCCACTTTCCACTGCAACATGCAAGGCTATTGAAGTCATATTTTCTTGCTAGAAGATATTTCTGCTCTCAGTTTGTATGCATACTACAGAAAAACAAATGCACCTGCAGAAGAACTTGATAAAAACAAACTAAGCATAACCAAGAGTTATTAACATGTCTGTGTGAAACTGGAGCAAACTCTCTTTAGAATAATGGTACCTATATGTCATTTCAAATGCGCTGATTTTAGATATTTGAATTCTATTTACAATTGCATTCATATTTTTGAAGTCTTAGAAAATATTAAAAGACATCTTGGTCTCCCTGACAGAAGTAAAAATTCCTAGCTTACAAAGTAATAAAAAGTAAATTTTTACATTTGCTGTCGGTCTTTTGAGTTTCAACAGCATATTTACAGTTAGATTTATGGAAATGGATCTGTTTTCCTTAATTTATTATGTCTAGATTCTATTTATGATATTACATCATAGCCAGTTTTTTAATTGAGTTAAAAGGATTCATTGACTTTTAATTCTTTATAAATACATCTAATGTTTTCAGACCCAGGAAGATGTATTATTACATGCTTGCAATTGAGTTCAACCAACAGGAAATAAGAGTGAAAAAAGAGGTCTTCCTTCCTAGAGAACTACTAGAGGAATCAGGTATTTGTGTGGCCTTATTCTCTTAGATAACCAGGACTTTTACACGGAGGAGGTCAAATGGTCTATAGCCACAGGGAACTTTCTTCCCAGTGTAGGGCTCGAACTACATTATGCTCTGAGAGAAAATCCCTCAGCAATGCGGAAATGCTTTTCACAGAAGAAACAAGTGGAAGGTTAAGATGACTGTCTGACTGGGAGCTATGTGTGGTGGATCTGAGAAGAGGCAGGAGCTTCTGAGATCCCTCAACTGTCCCTTTACTGGTTGCTTTACTGAGAAAAAGAATAAGCAGAGGACAACCTGTGGAAAATTCTTCAGGGGACTACAAGGGTTGCTCACATCTCCTGCCTGACTGTCCCTGTGAATTTTTGCATAGTGAATTGTGACAAAGTAAACTGTCATATGGGACACAACTCTCTACAGTTAACTCCAATTAGCCACTAATCATTCCAGAAATTGCGTAGAGTGAGAAAGGCTGGAGGAAAGGGGTGGGGGATACAGCAGCAGTAGTAATTCAAAAAAGAACCAGAATGTGTATTAACAAAGGTCTAAGAAGAAATTTGCTCCAAGTGGTGTGTGAGCACCTTGTTAAAATAAGACCCTGAGAAAAGCACGGTTTGGGGATGTCTCCCTAGGAGCCTTTGTTTGCTGAAGGGGTAAGAAACACAATTTAGCATTGTTATGGGTCAGCAAAGGACTAGTAAATTATTTACTCTTCCATTGTGGCAGTCATGATAAACATATTTACAATGTGTTGTCCATGTTTTTTTATTCTACCTAAGTTTCAGAACACACTGATTTGTTATTGAAAATGTTCCTTTTATATAATAGCTTCTTGCAGAGTTGGCTTCTGGTTATTTAGAGCATACTGTGTTACGTATGATGTGAACAATTCACGACATAGTTTTCAATACTTTTCCCAAAGCTTCTGAAGATATATTGCTCTGGATTCACTTTTGCAGCTCCTTAGAAGACATCTCAGGCAAAACTATGAAGAGATCTTTTATTATCTGGAGTGAATAATGACTCTTCAACATAAATACCTCCATAATAAGAAGAAATGGAAAAGTATAAACTGATCTATACTATTCCAACAACAAATTTCTTTAATATTCTGGTAATATCATTGATTAGAATAATTTTAAAAACCTTTCTAAGTATTCTGAATTTAATGAGTGTGATTTACAGCTACTCCTGCCTGTAGAGCCAATCTTATATGAAGCTGAAATACTTCACTTAATAAAAAACAATTACTATTGCTCATGTCAAGCAAAAGAAAGCGTAAAGATGTTTTAAAGCATTTCTTCAAAATAGTAGTATATCAAACACTAAAAATTGTAAATATGTTTGGAAACAGGTAGCAAAGATTTATTAAACACACATTACATTTTTCTCTCTACAACTACTAACAGAAACTCTATTCATCTTTTACAAAATATCCAGAGTTATTTCCTGAACTGATCAAATTTCTACATTTTAAATATTTAACAAATACAATTATTTCTCCATGTTAATTTAAGAAACCTTATGAATATGTTGTGTTCAATTAAACTTTTGTATATTTAGGTAGAATAACCTTTTTATTTTTAAGTCACTACTTCCACAGTTTTGCAAGATGCTTGAACTTTCATTACTAATATGTAAGTGTTGCTTAGATTTTTGTCACAATGGCAATACTAATGTCTGTGCCATTCAGGGGGGAAAAATGGGCTGTCATACAATTTAAAGTTTTAATACTTCTGGAAAATTGCTTCAGACTTTCAGTTTTACATCTGTAGTGTGTAATTTTTTGAGAGTTTTGAACATTAAACTTTGCAATTAATGTTTTTACTTAAACGTTTATCTCTGACTTTCATTATGTGGTACAGATTTCCCTGCTGTTTATAAGCACATAATGTGCATATGATGCTGTTTGCCATTTCTTTCATATTGTGCTAGCAAACTTTTCTTAAAATATGTCCCATGTTCATTAGAGTTTTGGCTTTCTAAAACCTATCCAATGATATGAAATCTTCTTTTGCCATATTTATGAAAAATGGTGGATTACTTTGCATAGTATACAAACAAGAGGACTCCATAATCATGTAATTTTCTCAAATATATTGCTTAATTGTGTAAGTGTGTACAACTCTTGGTAATCATCCCCTAAACTGCTTCCTCATACTGTCTGGAATGTTTTTAGAGACATTCAAAATTAACGACAAGTTGAGGTTTTTTTACTTTTGGGGATTAATTATAATTCATTATTTGTTCATGGGTAAATTTGTTTATTTGATGTATTCATTATTCCAAAAAGTATACCCATCACCAATGAATTTTATTCTACTACCCTATTTCTCTTTCAATTATTTGTAGCTGATATTCATATATAGAAAAAATGTGGAGGTATGTGATAGATAAGTTCTTATTAGCATGCATTTGTGTTATTAATGAATAGGAGAGCCATGAATGAGCTATAAAAGACAATTAAACTGAGTGGCAGAAATACTCTTTTATGATGCTATTGTTTTTCCCAGGATCTGAGGGTGTCTGTTGTTCATTGGCTGGTTCGTAAGGGAGATGTATGGGACAATATCCCATCTAACTGAACAGGGACAAAAGACAGGAATTGCACAGCGACTTGTTTTGAGTAACTTGAACTCCCTGCAGTAAGTTTGCAACATTTCTCTGCTTCATTTCACCAAAACCCACAACCCATAACCCAAACCACTGAGCTTCCACCACTCTTTAGTTCAGGGGGAGAAATATCAAGTAATACCTTTCTACCTTTTTCAGTACTGTTGTAAGACAAATAGGACCAAATTGTCATTGTACAATTCCTTTAATTTGTCATATATTTTAAGTGATCTCACTGTTCTGCTTGCTTTATTGTCTTTGATACTTTTCCTTTTTTTTTCCTTGTTTGCCATATTGTGTGTCTTAATATGCATATAATGTTTACTGATGCTTACTTTCTTCTAGACTATTTTGGGTTTTTAAGCAATGAAACTGTTTTCTTCAATTATATGTACTGAAGAAAAAGCAAACTTCTTTTCAAAAAAGGAAAAATCTTTTAAACAGTTTAAAATTTCCATTTCCATTATTTCCTACTCTTAAAATGTTTCTCAGCAAAGGTCTTGTCCTTGATAAGCACTCCTCTTCAAAATCCCAAATGTATATAATAAACCCGTAGCATACTCTATTCACGCACATGCTAACATACTGAATATAACATAAAATAGATCATGACAGAGATCTTTCATAAACACCGCCCTTTATTGAATATACTGGTTTTTTAAAAAAGGTTAAATTTTATCTTTTCATTTTAGGGATTCCAATGGCAAGCAAGTATTGCCAGAGTGAAAGCTCTGCAGTATTATAGGAAACTTCACCATGAAAGGTATAGACTAGCTTTTTGCTTGGTCCTTTGTCGCTTATTTTATAATGGTGCTTACAGACCACTCATAAGCTTCCAAGACTATCTGATCCTGAGTTATCAATGGTTCCAAAGCCTGTGGAATGTTTTTTTAGAGGGTCATGGGTTTTTTCCCCTCTTAGTTCTTCTTCATTGCTTCCCCCTTTTGAGGAGAGGACTGAGGAATTTAGGCAAGGAGGAACCTGCATCCTTTTTTGATATCAGTCTGTGCTATTAGCTGCCCTGCTGCATGCCACACAAAATCCAGAAATTATGTATAAACAAATCACATAGGCATGTTATTTGCTAGAATGATCAGGTGCTTTTTCAGTTGAGACACTCATTTTAATTGTCATCTTTAGGTTTCAGCACTGGGATAATCAGGAGCAATTAACAACCACTGAGATCAGAGATAATTTTTTTAAAAAATAAGATCCTGCTTTCTGGTGCATATTTACGACAGCTTAACTCAGAAAACATACAGTCATCTTGTGCAGCTGGCCATCATATCGTGCTTCAGAAGCTAAAGTTTACATCAACCATAATGAGCTTCCTAAACCTTTTGTAGAAAAAGGTGTGGTTTCTAATTAAATTGTGTGACTTAAGGTGGTGGTGTTTTTTTCCTTTTTTTTCAAATGCCTGCTAAAAGAAATAGAGGGCTTGATTGTCTCTGTATTTACTTTCTGATCTGCATGAAAGTAGTATAAATGCAAGGGTACAACACTGGGTAATGGCCTTTCCAATCAAGACCCTGCTTGGCTACTGCATCCCAGCATTTCTGTCTCTGAAGATGTGAATTACTAGTATACAGTCTGCAGTGAATAAACACCATTATAATGCTTCAAATTTTATTCTCAGTTTAAGTGCCTGAGTTTATGTACCTCTCATTTGCCACTCCACAGAGGTATTCCTGGTTTTTAGACCTGGAGGTGAAATTTGCCTTTTAGTGAATGATAAAGACCTGAAAGTTGCGCAAAATAAGTTGTATCTCATTAAATGTTGCAGAAGGCATTCAGACTCTATAGTGGAACACTGTTACTGTTGGGCTTATCCCTAAAATAAAACGTATTTATTCAACAACACCTTCTTATGCATTGTCAAATTTCAAAAACTGAAGCCTTGGTCTTTTTAGATGACAATGTTTCCAAAGGTAAAAGTAAGGTAGATCAAAATTCAGCTTCTGCCCAGGAAATGTTCAGTTCTCTCTCTCTGTGCAGCTTTTTTCTTGTCCTCTAGGGGTATCTTAGATTCAGCATGAAGTATTGATATTTTACAAAAGAGAAGCAAAAAGGCATAATCCTTAAATTCTCTATCAAAGATGTTGTGGAGACAAAGTCCTAGAGTGCTAAAGATAGCTTAGAATTTTTTCCTCTTAAATAGAAATGGCAGAAAAACTCACCAAGTTTGCAAAAATGAAACTAACACAGAGACATTCCTGTGACTCAGAAAAAAAATCAGGAAAATTATGGCGAGATATTTTTTAAATGGACTGGTTAACTTTGCTTTATTTGGTCAAGGTAGTGTTAAAACTATCTCTTCAGGCTCCCTGTAGAAGTAAGAATTGGTTTCAGTTATTTAAGTTGAAATATCTGTACTACTTGCTTGGAATAGTGATGGAGGATGTCAAAGGGCATTCCTAAAGCTCAAACAAGCATTAATAGCACCTTCAATATTCTTGCACACAGATTTAAACTCTTCGTTTGAAATCTTTATGGAAGCCAGAAAACTTAGTCTTGGAACCATTCTTGCTCAGACCCCAGAGGGTAAAGAGAAGATCATTACATATATTCCTAGTCTGCTGACTTAAGTGGAATGAAATTATGTAATCTTTAAAGCAGTAGAAGCACCATTTACAGTCAGGGCCCTGCAGCAGTATGACCCTTCTTTCTCAAAGCTGTAGTTATTGGCAATGCCAAAAGCTTAGACTCCACCTTCTCTCCTCATTACAAATGACCTTCTTTGTAGTCCTGGACCCTTATAGTGATGCAACACAGCCAACAGCACAGTGCAAGAAAGAAAGAAGAAAACACCACATTTGCAAAAGGTGTATTTAAAAGTCATCCCTACATGTCAGTCAGACTAAAGCAGCCATTTCTTGTTCTGTGCCTAACCCATATGCAACATGCTGAACAGCTTACCACAAAGACTTTCAGTTTAAAATATTCAGAAAAGGTAAGAAATACAGGATCGAGACTGGCAATTTGTTTTCTTTCAGGTTATAAAAAGCCTGTTTCTATGAATACACTCACTTTAGCTGTTGTTTATTCACCAGTGTCTGTTGTGTAAATACAGATGAAGCTCTTATTTCATCTTTTGAGTTAAAGTTCACATGCATAAACGGGGCAGTGAGAGAATTCTGTCTTCTCCAAAGACTGGCTACAAGATGGTGCATCCAGGGGTTTTAGTCTCATACCTTTCACACATAGAAAAATCAGATAATCCACTTAGCCCTAAAAAAATTCCCTGATCTTAGAGACTCAGTAATCACCCTCATATAAGTAAAATTTAAACACAACAACCTGGTGGTAGTTCCAAAATATGAAGTCAGGCTTTGATTTTTTTTTAATTAATGTAAACTGGCATTTTTATAATTGCTAGTGGCTTCAAGGTCTTCCTTTTTGTTCACCAGCCAATGACACTTTGACCAAGTAGTCTACAGTGGCAAGCCACTAGTGTTAGAGCTGAAATTAATGGGAGATGTAGACCTTCCAGACTTGCAAATTCAATTTTGCACTGGATATTTTAAAATTTCAAAAATGTAATGATATTTTTGAAAACTTTTGGGTTTATTTCCAATCATATGGTTGTGAAAATGAACTCTCCAAAATGTAAATTGACTCTATACTGAGAATTTTACAGCCAGACAGGTACACTGAGTCTTTAAAGAAATATTTTCTCTTAGGTTGAAATCTCTGAGTCTAATTATGAGCTCTCACAAAAAACACTGCTAAACTAATCAGAAATCAAGCAGCTAGCAGGGCCTTCTAAATTTTCCAGAACTGTGAGCAGACCATACTACAGAGACTGGAAGTAAGTACAATATTTACAACATGAATTAGTGGAAGGTTACATTACCTGGGTGGTTTTCAAGGTTCTCTATTCACGTTGAGTCTGCTTAGGGTTTAGAAACCTGGGAGGGGACTCCCATCACCCAGCTTCATGTAATGCACAGGTTTTATCTTTGCAGCCATTTGTATACTCCTGCCACCACTTCTAGTCCACAAAATATTTGCTAAATCCAGAGAAGTCTGGATTTAAGATCTGGCTTTCCTACTTTCTGTTCACTATCTGCATTAAGATACACACCAGAAAACAACAACCATTTCCAATGGCATTTTGTAGCTGCAGTAGGGAATTTATTTTATCACTAATGGAAGAGGTTTTGTATGCAAAATAAGCCTTACATTACTATGTGTTCAAGCTGTAAAAAGTGCTTGAGAACTGTTTTGTTAACGTGGCATACTGGCAGAAACTCAGTATGTTTCTGAAAATCAGGCTTTCCAAATAAGATACAAAAGTAAACAAACCATGTAAAAGATGTAGCCTAAATGTAACAAACCTATTCCCATACTTAAGGACCTTTTTTTGCCACTACATATAAGGATATAACTGTGAAATTCCCTTTAATGTTAATTTGAGATTGTTGTATGTCTTATCATATAGTTCCATTAAAACTCTGAGTACTGTGTTAATAATATACTTCAAGATCCATATCTTCTGATTGTATTGAACTTTTCTCTGCAATTAAATGATTTCCCTTAAGAAAACCTAAAGCCTCTAAACTGAGAGATGCTTTTATAGGATGCACATAGGATCAGAGAATCTCAAATATTTAATGTCAGAAAGAGGACCTCATTACAGCCAGAACGTGGGCTGTCTTATGCCTTAGAGAAAAAAGATTCTGAAATTTTCCCAGGTTTTTAACAAAAGCACTCTGACTTGCACGAGAAGGTTAAGAAAACAGCTTAATCATGAAATGTTATAGTTATCTGTAGAAGATGAGCCTAAAGTAATAGGAGCAGTTACTGTAGAAAATGTTATATGTCATTTTCTGAAATCTCCTGATGTCCAGTTGATGAGGTGGGGACGAGAGCCTGTATAGCAATAGTGCACAAGGAAACCGATGTGTTTGCTAAGCTGATCAATAGCATGATTAACTTGACCAAGCAAAAGACTGATCAATCTTATTATTGATCAGCTTAGCAAACATATTAGTGCGCCTGTGTAGTATGGCTACACCATGTCTATTGGTGTTTCATCAGGATATACATGCATTGACTTATTCAAATGAACTTGCAACAGATGCATACTGTTTGTCCAGAACCAAAGCAGAGCTAAACTGATCACAATCTCTTGCACAGAAGGCAGAAAACTGACATTAGATTTATATGTTTAAAAAGTAGATTATTCAAATATAGAAGGAAAATAAATCTTCTCTTGTTACTTTTTTTTTTTTTTTTTTTTTTTTTACTGAGTCTCTATGACATATAACCATATTTCTTAAAGATATTCAGTTCTTATTTTGACTTTTTTGGAAAACATAATTTCTTAGTTCAATGAAGACATACAAAATAGGACTCCTATAATGCTTCCTGAACTCTGAAAAATGTCAGATTTTTTTTTCCCCAATGGCAATGTGGCTTTAAAAGCCACATTTAAAAACTGTTGTAGCCTATGGATAAAAAAAAATTGAACTGGGATTGTATAAATGAGTTGGTGTTATCCAGCTGGATTCAGGTCTAATCAATCAGCTCTTGTTCAAAGTTAGACATCTGTGAAGATTCATTTTTTTAAAGCAACTTAAGCATTTGTTTGTTTGCTGCTAAAAAAGGGCTCCAAAAGGTTTGTGTTTCAGAGGTTAAATTTTTAAGACATTGTAGAACCATTTATGTGTATCTCCATAACTGAAAGGATTTATAGTATTAGACGTGCTATCTACCATGCTGATTATCAGTCTTTCTCTGGTATCTCTATGTTTGCCTTTCAGTTTGTCTGTCTCTTTCTATATATATTATATTTCTATATATATATATAGAGAGAGATATTCTTTCTATATATAAATATTTATATAAATTCAGTCTACATGGAACAACCTAGATTCAGTAAAACTAAATAAAAAGTGCATTTTTCTTTCAGTGTCTTATTTATACAGAACCTGAAGCAAGTCAGAAAGATGTTGCATTTTCATAACTGTCCTTTGCTTCTTTTCAGCAGTTACCACATATTATGTTCAGGGTTTGTTTGGGGAACATATATAGACACCTGCAGAGAAATTCACATCATTAAGGCTTAGTTATGGCATTGCAATTCACACTCCTTCTCTGAACATCTGAGGGCAGGGTAGGATCCCTGGTTTTGTAACAAGCTGATTATTACAATTAGTAGCAACATGTAGACACTCACACAGTGTCTGAAAATCTGAAGTAACTTCACTGATACTAGGACAAATATTGATTTCCATATGTAAATTCCAGAGTAAAGCTTCCTGCCAACAGGACAACCTTGAAGTAATAGTGCAGTACCCGCAATGCTGCAAGAACTCATAACCAAAGTGCAGCCAAAAATAAAAGATGATGGTGACAAGAAGATAAATTCAGGCTAGGTAGCAGACACAGCAGTCTGGTATATCACCTGCCAGTCAGCCTTTCTGGACAAATGTAAGCTAAACACTAAGTGAAACTCCAGTATGGCCCTTTCCTCAGGTTTTGTCTGTAGGACTGTATGAGGTATCATAACCACCCTCACAGAGGACAGAAAAGGGGAAAGATGCAAATGCCTTCTCAGGTATGCCTTTTTTTGCTCCTACATTGTGTGTGAAAGCCAGGTTTATTGTCTTCAAAGGAGTCACTTCACATTTTTGCCATCTGAGACTTGCCTTTAAACTTCTGCATCAGAAAGCAAATCCATTATATCTCTTAAGGTTTCTATTATAGATCTATGCTAACTCCCTTTACATGTTTGAAATACTTTTGTCTGATAATGGTATGTATTGGTCTGTATCCTAGAATTTCAATACCTTATCTGGGGGATGTGGAAACATATTTTAAAGCCTTTCTTTTCAGTTCTGCTGTCACTTGTATGTGTTATTTACATTTACATGTGTACTGAACAGACCATCCACATTTCCATTATTTCTTTCCAGCTGGTACTTTATTTCAACTTCTTTAAAGTCAAAGTGTGGCAGACTTGCCATCCATCATTGTCTAAGAGCTCTTAATTTGGCTACGGGGAGTGTGAAAGCAGGTTAGAATGCTGTGCTAAGTCACAAATATAGGATCAGACAAGCCTTTGCTAAGTCTCTCAGTAATTATTAGACCTCTTTGAAACCTGCTGGCTTCAGTTTGAATGAGTTCGGGTAAAAATTACTGGTGCTCAGTTTGTACGTTTTCCAAGACCTTTAGCTTTCACATCACATTCTGAATTAATGTGAAACCAAAAATTCAGGTGAGATGCTTTGAATGCCTGAAAGAGTTTTCATACTGTTGCACAATACTCCTTTGTATCTCTCAGCCTCAGAACAGATAAAAGCCATTGACAGAAGCAGCAGCAGAAATTAAGAAAATGCTATAATTCCCAAGACCTGAAAGGGCAGAAACAGGGAAACCACCTGCACACGAAGAGCTACCTTACCTAAATAGAATCACAGGAAGGATTACATCCGTCTTGTGCCCAAGTGGTACTGGAGGTTCAGCCACACAGCAACACTGTCCTGAAGACATTGGTAAAGAATGTTATAAAAGGCTATCCATTTCTTCTGAAGTAGATGTTTCTGCATGCAAACTTGCAAACACCCACTTAGAGACTTACTGTTGTCTGTTCTGCCAGCAAGAGAAAGATAGGGTATTTTGACCATGAAGAGCACAGGTTAAAGAAATCCAATTCAGATCTGAATGCTTGAAGTCTGCTGTAAGTGAAACCTGTCCTATCCCTCCCTCAGGTGCTGACCCTTTGTTTATGCTACTTGCTACATATGCCTATGGTGCTTCAAAGCCAAAGACAGTTTCCTAGATGGGTGACAGTAACACTAGCTTAGGGAACAGTTCTCTGATTATTTTTTTTTCTTTCTGATGTAGCCTCTACCCCATTAATTTTATTTTACCTTGAAGAAAATATAACATTTTTGTCATCTTCACGGACCATTTAAAATATGATGTTACTACATCAAATACAATAAACACTGACTTCTTAATTTAGAGCACTAAAATACCAACACTTTTCTCATCGTGTGACAGACATGAAGTCTGGTTCTTGAGTTTTCAGCAGGCATGTTTGCATGGATGGGTAAGAACAGAGCCAGCCTCAACCTTCCTGTTTTCAGCCTGGCCAGACAAAAGTCAACTCTGGTCCAGAAAAGAGACATTAGCGCAGAGTAGTCTAAGCCATGTGCCTCATCTTTCAGCAAAGTATATTAGCCCATACCCAGTGATTCATGAAAGCACCTGTAGATCATACTAAATTCAGTGGACAGATTCAGGTGATTATCATCCATTGAAACATTAAAGGGTTTGGCACTGATTTAACTGTTCCATTCTCTATAACCTTTATGGCTTCTCTCCTTTCTTCAAGCTTTTTTTTGCTTCTTTTTTTTTTTTTTTTTTTTTTTTGGTCCTTGTTAAGGTTCATTTTGCCACTGAAATAACTTGGCAAGAGACACCAGAATAGCAAGAACTGGCACTGAATTACATTGCTAAGCATCTTCACTGAGTAAGTAGAAAATTCTCACACCAACACAAACAGCTATTGAGATCAATACTAAATTTCATACTGTCTTATTTGTACTCATCTCACTTTTTTTAAAAGCACTGAAAATGATGTTGAAGAAGGTTGGTTTTATGTGAACACCATAACACAAGTCAACCCTCAGTGGCGACATTTAATAGTTCTGATCTCCAGATGCTTTTCCAGCATTATCTGAATGTTTTTCCAGGTGACTACAAATGCTACATAGCTGAATTAAAAAACATCACTAGGGATACTACAGTTCTCTTTCTTAGCTCCTTTAGTCTTTGTCAGCTTACTCTACACCTAATGTCTAAAGCCAGATAGTGGACTCAATAATATGCAAAGAAATTCTAACCTTATTACTCAGTATTACTGAAATTTGAAAATGCTTTTACTTCTACTTTTTCCTGAAATGCTTATGTATTTTTATTTTTGCTTTCTGTTGAAGAATATTGGTGTCGATGAGCTAGAACTCTTTCTTTTCAATGTTCTGTCTGATCCTGTAGTTTGTAGCACTTTTATTTCCTGAAACAGAAACAGATTTATCACTCTTTCTCTTTTCTTAATATCCAGGGTGTAATGAACTAAAGCTCTAGTCACCCTCATATTAGTGATAAAACTCCATAAAATCATGAACAAAACCAACTATTTTCAGTCACATTAATGGTTACAATGATACACTAGTATCAGTGTTTCTCAGAGTTGTTATTTCAATCTCCTGACGCAAAAAAACACTTCTATTTTTGTGTTCTATACATACCTTTCTCCTCCTTTTCAATAGAGCACTGGGTTTTATAATGGCCCCTCATTCATCAGCTTCGTAGACACCATTCCACACCGTACACTTGATTCTGACTCAAGTGACTATGACTTCACCCCATCTGAAGTGGTCCTAACACAGTTTGTATTTCTCATCCAGTATCATTCCTGTTATGGCCTGGATAATCACTTTAGTTCAAGTAGAGATATGACATACCAGCATAAGGAATTTTCATTAGGTATAGATAAACTGTGACATATTCTGAACCAGTCAAATACAATGAACCTTGAAAATCAAAACTGGATTTTCCCCTACTTTTCTGTAACATTTATATTTTGTCTATCTAGCTTTTGTTAACATAATTTCTTGTTACAAGTTAATGTATATTTGAGTATATTTGATAGCTGGAAACAACTTTCTGATGTTCATCCATGAAAGGACAAGGGTTTAACTCATACACAAATGTGAATACAAATCATATTACACCAGTTAACTGTTAAGTTTGCTTAAGTGATCCCACCATACAGAGGATCAAAAAGGCTAGCACAATGATATTTACAAGAATTTAAAACAAGCTTGCACTCAGTAAAGTTTACCTCAGAGTGCACAAGGCCAAAGCACATTCTTAGTATGTGATATGATCCCAAAATTCAGTATTCACAATATGAGAACTATGTACCAATGCTACCTTTATCCCAGTCAAAAATTAGCATGTAGAGAGTGTACAATCTCATTTCTTGTTTTTAAAGATTATTTCTCTGTCTTTTTTGAGCACTCATTAATAAAAAAAAATTGTTCTTTTCTGAAACTCCACTTTATTATGATTCAAGTGCATTGTTTTCTCTTTAAATAATCATTTCCACTATATTGCATTGAAACATACGACTTCTGAGTACACACTCAGCCAAAGCAGCCAACTTCCCCTCAGCCAATTTTTTGTTTCCATGTTAAATACCAAAAGAAATTAAATTTTAAAAAGTAAGATTCATTGTAATTACCTCACACTCTTCTCCCACTCTTTACTACATTAAAGAGTTGCCAGGTACTATGCATTCACATAGTAAGCAATGAGTAAACATTTACAGCCTAAACAGATGAAGAAAAAGAAAAAACTGTTTTTCTTCTGAAAACAGCACAGACACTAAACCACCTAGTTGAGGTTCTTCAGAATGTCACTAGCAGTGCCAAGAATAGAATCCAAATTTTCTTAAATACATATTTTCTACCTTATACAGAAAATTATCCAGGGGAAGAAAAAGGTCTATTTTCATATAAGTGTTATTATAACTGCCTACTATATGTTCTGCGAAACCTAACTCTGCCAGGCAAAATAACTTTTTTGGCTTGCCTCAGTCTTAATGTGATTGAGTAAAACAATCTGACAGATACAACTGTATTGATAAAGCCTTCGGAGAAATCCTATAGAACTCATCCATGTAATGTGATTATTCAAGATTTCTCCTATACAATTGAAGACTAGGAGGTCATCCCATTAGAAAAAAGTTGATCAGAACAAACATAAATAAGACTCTTTTCAGCAAGGTGGTGGATTTTGTACACTGAAAATGTCAGGTGTTAGCCACTTAGTATAAGATAGTGAGACAGAGCATGGTACACTATATGGTTCATATGTTAGCTGTGCTTATTCTAAACTGGATGCAGAAATCTATAAAAAACAATGTGGCAACTAATATTATGATCACTAAATTGTCATAATCACATGACTATGACCATTTCTAAAGCCTGTGGTAACAAATTCTGCAGTAAGATGTCTGTTCGCAGGGAATCATGAGTAGCAGGTAAGTGGCATTTAGGAGCTTTGCTTGATTTCTTTCAAAGAATTTTGGATGATGCAATAGCTGATAAGACACATTTTCCATAAAGCTTAGAAATAGTTCATAGAAGTTTCTTTTGCATGTAACTGAATTCTGAAATAACACCCAGATTTTAAGATGACCATCAGAATGTGTGAAAATGCAGTCTGTGTACAAGATTCACAGTTTTATTTTTTCCCTGTTACTTTCCTATATTTTATCTGCACTTAATAGAACTTTTTGAGTACCTTAACTTCAGTAATCCATCTGAAAAGGCCATGTTTTGAATGCTAAAGACAAAACCCAAGAGTTCCTATTTTTATGGAAAATAAAATATCACTGAGACCAAAACTCACAGCAAGTGACTATTACCTCCTCTCAGCCTGGCCACATAGGTAGAACCAAGCCTGTACATCTCAACTTTGCACTGCTCTTTCATCATCCACGTAACTGGGCAAGTAATGAACTTCTCTGTGCCTATAGGCAGCCACCTTGGAATGATACAGCCTTGCCTTAGAACTGAGACCTTCCTTGTGAAGACAAATGATCCCAGCTAGTCACTTATACTGAACCTGTTACATTCACTGTCTCCATACAATAGTATAAAATCCCACTTATCTGAGCACATATGGGTTAGCTCTTAGGTATATACTCGTTAGTTGGGGCTTACTGTCTTTAAACACAGACTCCATTATCAGCAACTTGTATCCTGACCAAGTTTCTCTCCCTCACTGTTGTTTTCCTCTCTTCCCACCGCTGAATAACAGTGTCACCAGCAAGTCACTGACATCAACTACTGAATGGTTTTAAAATGCTGCCAACCACAGACACATTAAGCCACATGTAAACAATGTAAATGCAATAAACCCAGCATATAATTTGACAAATACTTATACATTTGTGGATGTGATTATGGGTGTGTGCATCTATACATATAAACATTCACACAAATAAGTGTATGCGTATGTTTAGATGCACACACACAATCATGTACAGGCAGAAGTTAACAGAAATGTCAAGTCAAGGATATATCATTTTAACTCAAAGTTACTGCTTTCTCTACTGGAAAGTAAAGAAATGTTTACATTGATAACAAAGGGCCATGACCTAAAGTCATCATCCAGCTTTCTGGATATATTGTACTGAGTATTGTATACATTGTACTGAGCTTGACAGGGCAGCTAAAACAGTAGCAAAAATCTACATTCAGAGTTGTGGACATGCTAGCTCCATGACCACCAGTTACCTGAGGATTATTAATCACAATAAGGAGAGCTAATGGGTAAGTGGAGAGGGACTGCTTGTGTCTCAGCAGATGGAATCATGACAGAGCTGTCAGGAGATCCTTAGTATAAGAACGAGTGTAGAGTTGTTTCAGGCAAATAGTTCATATCACTGCTTTAAACTGTTCATGAAAGTCACTGCACATAACAGAGAATGAAGTGCTTAAGCAGCGGCACCAGAAACTTCAGGGATTTGCTTAAAATTCAGTGTGCATATTCCTAACACTCCAGTACATGTCTTTAAAATTTCAATGCACATCTGTGGGTGAATGCATGTTTTTTAAAGCTCTGCTTCACATTGTCCTAAGGTTCTCCACAAATGGTATTAATGTTAATGAGATCTCTATAGTCCTACAAAAGAGGTCATTGAGCATTACGCTTCATGCAGCCATATCATTGGGTTTCAGGTTGTGCAGTGGTAAGCCCTAAGAGATTGCCATTGTAGAAAGAGAATTGACTGAAACACAAAAGATCTTGAATTTGCTTGAAATCAAATTTCAAACAGTTCAGATTATTATCTGACACTCTCACAAGTTAATTTTCTGTGACATTTTTTTTGTCCTTCCCCACTTGGAGATGATTCAGTTCTCCAGATTTCTGTGAAACTGCCGTAGTCCAGGGCATCTCTCATTTCTTGATAATATGGAGCTCATTTTGCTATGTGCTGGTAATGAAAAAGCTCAAATCAGCTCTTCTTTTCTGAAAACAGGAACTTAAGAAAAATGAGGAGCTTCCCCAGATATTTCTAAAATCAGTGCCTGGATGTAAGCATAATAGGGGCCATTTCCTTGGTGTGGACAAAGTCAGCTATGTACAAAAGTACTTAAAATAGTAGGGGGAAGGGAAAAAAAAAAAGAAAAATAGTTTATTCTCTTTTTTAATAGTCAACCTGAAATGCGTACTACCTAAGCAGACTAAAACACACATCAGTAAAGACACCCACTGGGAATTATCACAGCTTCAGACAAGATGCATTATGGAGAAGGCAATAGGAAATGGGAAAATGTGTCAAGGCTTCCTTTACAAATATACTGGTTAGAACGGTGCAAGTAAACTGTAAGAAGAAAATATTCTTCAAATTCAATTTCTAAACTAAAATTGGGGGTGTGGGAGGAAAATATGAATATGGTTTGTCTAGTGGCAACAGTAAATAATGTCCTATGTCCTCCTTATGTTGCCAGGAGCACCTACTGTCACAACTTTCTGCATTTCAGAAATGTCTACTGGTTAGTTTAGCAGACCTAAATAAGGGCTTCCTCTAAGCACCAAGTTTCTGTGTTGCTACATTTTATTTTTCTTCTATTAAAAAATGATCTTTCAGGGTCTGTTCTCACTTTTAGAGAGTAACAATTTTTTTCTCTTACCTTTCATTTTGAATTCTTTTTTTTTCTCTTCTCAGTCTTTTGTACACAAGCAGTACACCACCTTTAGCAGCTGTCATTAGCAGTGTAATACATTCAGAGATTTATTATGATGACATGAAGTGCAGTTCCTAAAATTGTTTTGCTTTTGAGCCTAGGTGAGCCATTCTGTTTTCCTGCCTGTTATTTTCCCAAAGTCCTTCTCTCTCCCTGCCAGGCAATTGGTACGTTTTGGCAGCACAGAAAAAAAGAAAAGCTACGATAATGCCTGAGCAGCTGAAGCCCTCACATGAATAAAGCACTTAAGATGAAGACTGTATAATTAAGTGAAGTCTTGCACTCAGTCCTCCCCTTGCAGCGAGGCGGTTATTAAGAGGAGGGAAGCCCGTGATCATTACCCAGCAAAGAGTGCGATGACTGGCTGCTCAGTGTCAGGCCTCCGGTGGCCGGCTTTGTCACCAGCGCGGAAAGGAGAGTTCACTTTCTGTCAAAACTGGCTTTGCCAAATGTTATCATTTTAAATGCCGTGAAAGAGAGGGAGCTGGGCCTAGGGGTATACACAGCCCCATATGCTGGTGACAGTGATACAAGTGTAATTCTAGACTATTAGAGTGACACATAAGATCATTTCTGCCCCAGAACATGAGACAGCTGAGGGGATTATTCAGGACAGGCTGTCACGCAATAAAATTTTCAGAAATCTGTTAACCCCAGCTCAGACCCAGTGAATATTTTATTGCTTAACACTGAGAAAAAGTATATTTATTAACTATAGAAAGATATAGCCGAGAGGCTGGGCAGATGAAAGGTTATAGGAAAACGAACTTGCTTGATATCCTACTGTAAAAAGTACCGACGTGATTGTGGAGTTAAGGAGAAGGAAAGATACCCTCACTGATCCGTATTTGCATCCAAGATAGAAATCACAGATAAAAGATATGACAGCAAAACAAAAAAGAATTCTATATGCTCCCACAGTATATAATGGTCACTACAGCATGTGGAGAATATCATATGAAAACTGATGTTCAAAATTTCTCAAAGCCGATTAAGCTCAGGGACACCTAGGCGAGATAGCATTCCAAATGAAATGTGCATAAACTGGGACCTTAAAGCATATTACTTTCTGTTAGATCAACTATATTCCTCCAGAAGAAAACACTGATTTTTTTGCAGAAATCTAGTAATGTTTTGTTATACTGAAATAACAGTATTTTCCATCTTGCAAGGAGAGCATATTAGCCAAACCCTGATTAAAATTCATAGAAAGCAACACAAAGAATACACAAGAAGCCTGACTATCAGGTTGTTATTCAACCATATATAACATTTGCGTTACTCCTCCACTAGCTGTACATAGGTGTAAGCATATATGTGCACAATTAAATCTATTATTATAAGCTCTTTGTTTCATTTAATGTGTAAGTACACTGAAACTGGAGTTGTGTTCATAACCTGAGGTCCTCATTCAGCATGTAAATGTTCCTTGCTAGCAGGTAAGTAGCAAAAGCAGTTGTTAAGAAACTTTTTTCCTCTTAAGAGAGTAAAATATATAGTAAATAATGATTGTGATTAAGTATTAGTACGTCAGCTGGTTCCTCCTGAATGAAAAAGTAAGACGAGGCTGCAATACACGATTTCAGAAATCATTTAAGAATAGGTATTGCTACATGTATTATTAATATTTGTATTAAAAACATTCCAAAGTTAGTCTACACAGTTTAATGTAAGTGTCTATGATTACAGGAGACACCATTCATCCAACAATGTCACAAAGGTCAGTAGAAAAAAAATAACATGATATGCTTTTTGAAAACTCCCAACATCTGAATAGTATGTCCAGGGTGTAAGAGGAGCCCATGGGGGTGCACTTGGAGAACAAAAGCAACCCTTCTGCTAATTGACTGAAAAATTAGCCAGGTCCCCCTGTGGGAAACACACAAGACAGCAGCAGATGGAGACAGCTCGGACACCGTGGCAAAAAAAGCTCCTCAAAACCTGCTGTGAATCTGCCTGCAATTATGGGTCACAACACTTTCCTTGTTTAACAGAATACAAGCAAGATAAACAGAGGACGTGAAAGCTGAAAAGGTCATAAACTGACTGTAACTCTATTGTTCTAGATGAGAAACAACTGAGTTCCCTTAAAGTGTTCTAAATTATATGTTATTTAATGAGATAAGTTAAATAGCTCCTTGTCAGTGGTGCTGTGAAAAGATATTTTGTGAGTAATCTGAAATAATTTGCTTGTTCTCTAACTTACCTTCTTTCCCCTTTGGTTTTGGGGTTTTTTTACAGCACATTTTTTTCCATCACCAGACTTAAAGTTAGTATGATTTTGATTCTGTCTTTATAGGTGGATAGATGATTGAAAGATAGACCACCAATCCAACATTAAAAAGGGCCTTTAGTGAGTTTGTGGGAAACAGATGTATAAATGTTTACTTTTGATACCTGAGCACTTTATCACTGTCATTTCAATCTTAGCTTTATCATGGTTTCTTTTAATTCTAAAATTCTCTAATTATCATTTCTGTGATTGAACTTTAGATACAAAAAAGTCATAAATATGAAAATGGAGTTTACATTATGACTCTCACATACAAAAACTGATGAAATTATTATTTTGGGTTGAAACAATAAACTTGTATTTTTACTAGAAATACAAAGGATGCTTTCCAAAGTAATTAAAATGGGTTACATTTATTTGTACAGTTTCATTCAAAGCTACTTTATTTTCTTGATGCATTCTAAAGATCAAGTCCTCTACCTGTTTTTTAGTTCATAAAGGGTATTATCGTTATGCTCAAAACAAGAAAAAAATATGTATGAGAGAGGATTGTAGGGGATTAACCATTCATAAAGTCTAAACAGGAAGACATTCATAGTCAACTTTATGAATAATCAATGCAAAATAAATACAATAATGAACATGATAATGGATAAGCCAGTGTAAACATCTGGCTTAAACTGCGTAAGTAAAATACTTCATTTTATTTCACATTATTTTCCTTTGATTCCCTTACATGATGCTGTCATCCAAATTAATATGCAGTTTCATTACCAATCTATATTTTTATGAATCACATCAACTCCATGACAGACTTGGGATAACACCCAAGCTCTATTGAAATTAATGGATATAATCCATAAAAGTGAATCCTTATGTCTCTGGAGTGCTTCTTTCCAGGTATTATTGCTTTGCCCATGCATAGGCCCCCACTCCTTTATGTCAGCCTCCAGGATCAAAGTCGGAAGACCTGATGCTGTAGCTGCACAAGGGTGGTTCCACTTTGCTCAGAAGTCATTCCTGCTGGTTATACATTCCTGCTGTGTATATCCTGGATATACACAGGAACACACAAAAATATAGGGGCAGAACTTCACAGGGCTTAGAAAAGCAGGTTTTATCTGCAAGTAGTTTCCTTTCCTGGTTTTACACATGGGTTAACTCTCTAAGGTATTGTAACATATATTGCTTTATCTAAAACAAGTACATAATAAGAGTTTTTTTCTATTTCCCAGCCTTTTTGGATCACCTCTTCAAAAGCACAGTATGCTTATTTACACTTTTTGCTTGAGCTTTTCATTCTCCACTGCTGAAATCGATGGCCTCATTCCAGGGAACCCAAGTGCGTGGCATTGACATTGGCAAGCACAGAGCAGTGGAATCATTCTGACCAAAACAGATTTTGCTCAGAACCACAGTTGTTCATTTGCTTGTACTAAAATTATATTTTCTGTTTTCAGTATATCTCATGCAGAGGTGATTTATTTTTTACTTATTGGGTAGAAAAAAATTTTGAACAGTTGACTACAGATCCTGAAAAGATGAAAAGTACATGTCCTCTGGACTATGTTCTGTACCTGAGTAGATGCTGAACAGATTTATTTTTTCCCCACAAATTTTGAAAAGTTAACAATACAAATGAAAACACTACACTGATAATGCTAGAAAAATATAGTTTTTTATTAAGGTGGAAAATAAGAGTTTATAAGATAATTAGAATGTCCTATTTTGAGAGGTATCACCAGTCCTCACTTTCTGTAATGCAAACCTTTTCCATTTTATGGATACTCTACCAAAAACTTCATGGGTATTTTTAAGCCTCTGTAAAGCAGAAATTGTATTACCTACCTCATCTCATACAATTTATCTCTATGAGAAGAAAGAGAATGCAACTTTCCTTTTTTTACTCCTTTGTGGGCACCAGGAACTATATCAAGTCCTGGAAGAAAACATGATCCCATGTCAGTAGATCCCGTTTGGAAGAAAAGGTTTTCACTATGAAAGTATCTCAATGTACTCTTGTTCCTATTGCATCCCAACCAAAGTGGCATTAAAATTCTTGACATTAAAGCACTAATTTGGGACTGACTCTGTCTGTTTCCCAGCTCTGCTTCAGACTTCCAGGCGCAAGTACCTTAGTTGCTTTATTGCACTAAGTTCTCTGTCTATAAAGTGGGGACAAGTCATAGTGCTGGTTGTAAAGGTTACAAGAATAAAAATAAGCAGTGTGTTGTGCTATGTTGAATTGCTACATCTACTGTGATTAACAGAAGAAAAAACCCCGCAAGTAATACTTGGTCCTTTTACCCGTGAAATGTGTAACATAATTGTCAATACAAGCATTGGTTATATAGTTATATAGTTAGGATGCTCAAGGCGACACTAAGCACTGTGCAAGTATTGAGGAGTAAGACTGTATCCTGTCCATTGCCTAATACTTGTCCAGTGGCACTGGATATAAAAGGAAAATTGCAAATGTGTAGTTGTGCATCTCTAAATCACATGTTGCTCATAGAAATCTCAGATTGCAAATCCATAGTAATTCATAGAATCATAGAATCGTCTGAGTTGGTAAATATCTTTGAGATTATCAAATCCGACTGTAAACCCAAGACTGCCAAGTCCACCACTAAACCATGCCCCTAAGCACCACATCTATGCCTTTCTTTTAAAGACTTTTAGTGATGGTGATTCCACGACCTCCCTGGGCAGCCTGTTCCAATGCTTGACCACCTTTTCAGTGAAGAAATTTTCCCTAATATCCAATCTAAACCTCCCCTGGCACAACCTGAAGCCATTTTTTTTTTTTTTTTTTGTCCCGTTGCTCGTTGTCTGGTAGAAGAGACCTACTCCCACCTGCATACAACCTCTTTTCAGGTAGTTGTTGGAAGCAATAAGCCCCCCCCCCCCCCCCCCCCGAGTCTCCTCCTCCTCAGGCTAAACAACCCCAGTTCCCTCAGCCACTCCTCATAAGGCTTGTTCTCTAGACCTTTCAACAGGTTCATTGCCCTTCTCTGGACACGCTCCAGCACCTCAATGTCTTTCTTGCAGTGAGGGGCCCAAAACTGAACACGGGATTTGATGTGCAGCCTCACCAGTGCCCAGTACAAGGGGACAATCGCTTCCCTACTCCTGCTGGCCACACCGTTTCAGGTTTCAGTTTCAGGCTTTGTTGTTTTTTCTCCCCAGAAAGCTCACTCTGCACATATAATAAGATAATATTCACCTGTGCATGGGGATTAAATTTTGCTTGTAGTATTGATAGATAGCAAGATTAATACAGAAGTAATTTGCTTGATTTATGATATTACTAAAATGCATAGTGTTTTCCTATTATGCATCTGGTGATAATCTAGTTTATACTCCAAAATTCAACTATTCAACTTTTCTTTGTGTTAAAGTGTGTCAGTGTGCTAATTCAGGGACAGAGACCGAGGCTTTCAGTGAAATTGCTGATAAATGCCACCAAACTGCTCTTCAGTCTTAGAATGAAAAAACCAAGAACAACTGTTGAATCCACAAGAAAAGTACATCCACAACCTGCAAGTAAAAGTAAAACCTCTGAATACAGTGCCACAGGTCATCAAATAACAGCTTGGAGCTGGGTGGGGGTGGTGGTGGTGATACAAAGGAAAACATTTCTCCTCTTTTGTGAATGGGATGTGGCATTGCTATTTACAGAGCAAGTGATAAGGCTGTGAAATGAATGTGGAATCACTCTTCAGTGTGCTAACTACAGGCTTCTCTTTCTAAACAAGAACATTTCCCTTTTGTTTTTCTATCTATAAAGGATGTGTACTGGCTAAGCGGAATCAGCGAAGCAAGCTGTAAATGAGAAAAAGCATGAAAGAGAAGTAATGATCAGTATACAAAAAACCAAGCAAACCAAAAAGAATTAGTGCAGTGCAATGCCTGCATTGCCATGAAGGGCAGTCACTGCTATGTTATGCTGTGTTATGCAGCCATTGCTGCATTATGTCAAGAAAAAAACAGCAGTACTAGGTGGTCAAATCATCAGTACGTCAAACCATGCCATGCAGTTGCTGTGATGCTGATATTTTCATGCTACTCTGCACAACTAGAGCTGTCCAGGTTTTACTATTCAAGCTCTACAGTAGAAGCAGTAGCTTGCCATGTTCTCAGTGCAGGCACTCTTGTCTTACGCGGCAAATACAGAATTCCTGTGTTATGCCGTGCTGTCCAGCCAGCAATGTGCTAACAGGGTACATTGCGCTTTACAATTGCTGATGCAGACCCTCACTTTGTTATATGATCTGTTATGCAAAGTCTACTGCACTTTGCTGTGGAAGATGTCTGGACTGTCGCACTGGGTCATTCTGCCCATACTTTGTTGTGAAGCCTGCGCACCTGGGCTGCACAGGTAACGGGACACTATAGCTATACTGTTTCACATACATTAGATGCATAAGCATGCAAAGTAAATCGTCCCTGAAGAACAAGAAGGGCATGAAATGGCATGAATGGAATAGTTCACTTTCTTTTATCCAGAAGACACGCCTTGTCCCACATAGGTGCACAGAGTATCAAAAAAATTTATTTCAAAGATATATTGATCTAGACAATCTTTTAACTTTAATTTCCCCATTTTTCCAGGATCAAGCAAACTTGCTTAAGAACAATTACAAGACAAGTTCTAAAAACTGGTATTTTGAGATCGTAACAGTTTAATTATTGACTGCAAAATGTTTTACAAGTACTGTTTTCTGAGATCCTAACTTCAAGTACCATTTTTTTTCAAACTTTTTATTCTGATACTTTTATTCTCTTAAAATAATAATTAAAAAAGATGAGTTATGCCTTCTCTAAATCCCTCTGGTACATCAGTTTAGTCTTACCTCTTCCCAGCCACACCAAGAACAAAGTCAACTAGCACCTTCTGTGAAGACTAATGGTTGATACCAGAGCAGGCAGCAAGAATGAAAGTATGCTGAGGATGGTGTTTATGATGCAGTGCCTTTGCTCAGGAATTTTGTCTCCTACGTGTTCACTGAGTGCTTTTAGGCTTCTAGTTGAATAGAAGTGTTTGACCTTGATGAAAAAACAAGCCTATCATCAAAACAGCAAGAAGGTTATGAATTAACATTCTCAAGACTTTCAAGGACTGTTCTTTGAGATGAAAGACATGTCAGAGGTGGAAAACTCCTGTCCAGTTCTGAGGATCTATAAAGTCTGTGTGAATCAGAAGGGATGACACTGCTACGCGGCCTTCTGGGAAGTGTGTCAGTCTTCCCTCTTCTCTTACCATTCCCCTTCCCCAGCAGTTTCTTGGCTTCATGACCCTGTCACCAGGTTCTGAATGTGGCACTACAGCATTCACTGTATTTGCAGTTGGTTTACTATAACAGCATCACCCAGCACAGGCTGATTAGAAGAGGTAGTCTGATTCAGTGGTACACCAAAACTCTAGTGTTAGCTATTTACTCTCCACTAATGTAGTGAATGTCTCTCAAGGCTTGTGTGAAATATAAATTAAAATCATAGCAGCTCTTTTTTGATATCATTTCTGAAAATATCCTCAGACTTTTTGAACCACCACCTATTAAAATGAGCACCTTGCAAATAAATAAAATATATTTTAACTTTTTTATTATGAAAGACATTTCTCCAGACTGCCTCTCTTCTTTGATTATTAAAAAAAAAAAACAAAAAAAACCACCTATGAATTAATAGCTGACATGTGAAGACAGATTATTTGCAATTGGATTGATTTATGATATAAGGATTTAAGTATGTCTCCAAGGCAACTGTTCTTTGCCTGTGGATTCTTACTGTGGTTCTGTAAGGGCAGCACCACAAATTCTTTTTAGGAGCCTTCTTTTCATCAGTATTAACAGAAGTTCAGTGCTTAAATGCTCATGTAGATTTGTGCTGTACAGCTCATATACAAAGCATAATAATAATATGTTCAGAGCTATTACAGATTTGAATTCTAGCAGTGCCTAAAGGCCAGGGTCCATATCAAAAACAAAGAGTTAGATCCTCCTATTTCAGATACACATACAACATTTGCTACTTGTGAAAAAACACAGCCATACCACTAATCTTCACAATGGAGCTTAGTAACATGTTTTGACGTGGAACACTGTAGGAGTCAGTCATCAGGTCCCAAAAAAATTGGCAATCCAGAGAACTTTGTTGGACTAATGACTAACAGATTATAGGAGACTCCATGAATTAGAAAACGTTCTTTTTTCTAAATCAACACAGAAGCCAAAGGAAAAATATAATCAGAAATTCTCTAACTGTGAAAACACCATTGAAACGAAAATTTAAAAACTCAATTAGTGTAATGAGATCATAACTCATAATTCTTCTCAAAGCTGGACAACTATTTTCAAAGATTTTAGGTCAAAATATTTGGATATAGTCAACATTGATTTGCAGATTCTAGCATGGCACACTTTATTGAACAAGTCTTAGTAACTGCTAACATAAACATAAGAAATCGTATGTGTGTGTATATACACATATGCTTGTCAGTATTTTGGTCTCTAGTCACAACCAAAATCAGGCATTTAGACATCTGCCTACTTCTTACCCACAAAATAATGGAAATATGTAGCTAAGACTGCCATCCTTATCTCTCTCCATTACACTTATTATAGCACGTGGCATGTAACATCAATCTCAAACTTCTGTTATGTCAAAATACAAGAGTGTGATCTAAACCTGAAGTGAAAGCATTAGCTGATGCTCTTACTTTGAATTATTTTCCTTACTTTAAATCCTGTGGATTTAGTGCATAGGGTTTGATGGGTTTGTTTGTTTCTTTTTTTTTTCTTTTTTTTCTTGCATGCTCATGTCCAGTGTATAAATAAATATTTTATTATTACAGTATCAAGCAAATAAACAAAATTTACAAAAGCCAAACTTATTAGAACAATCTTAACGTAACTACATTGTGTATTTGTAGTACAGACTAACCTGGCATTTCTGACTGTCTAGTGGTTTCCCTCACTGGGGCTAGGTTTCATATTGGCCATGTATTGATATACGGAAAGGAAAAAACATATTCTGATGTTCTGAGCATTCTAATCCTCTGGGAACTAACTCATCTGAAAGACAACTGTACCATTTGGGAGCACCTTTAAGACATCAAAATTCAAGTTATTTCACCAGGCTAGAGCACTGCATCTTGATATATATATGTTTGTTGTAAAGTTAGTACAAGTTTGACCTTTTTCTCAGAACTGGACCTGCCACTCATAAGAATTGCCCAGATTCTGGTGCTCACTGGAGGCAGAAAACCCAAGCCCATTCAGTCTTAGTACATGTCCCAGCTCAATAACTTAGACTGTGTTGACAGAGTAGAAGCAATTCCAAGAATATTATGCTTGGTGCAATTCCAAGAATATCATGTTTGGCATATGACCAGTCCACTGCAACAGAAGACATTCCTGAAGGCTTGATGGCTATTACTGAAGGAGTTGTGTGTGATCTTTAAAGGAACCATTAGCATATTTCCTATGCCCAAGCTTAGGTTTTCCTAAGCATAGTATGAATAATATGAGATCAAGCTACCAACAAGTCAGGAATATGGATGAAAAGTTTTAATCTCGAGAGAAAAAAAATTAGCAAAATGTCATGTTACCAATAGTATTCTGACATACTGATTTACCAAGAAGCACAAAACAGAAGAAGAGGAAGAGTCTATTATGTTTGTTTCCTCCAGGAGTTTTCAGAGATTAGGAAAGAAAGAAGTCTTTCAAGGACCTAAGACATAATAACCAACTGAAGATGAGTCCGCAGTTCCAGATTCATAGACAGGGCCAACTAGGGTGACTTCAGGTTGTAGATACCAGGAGAAAAAATAGAGATGACTTTTTTTTTTCCTATTATATATTGTATATGGAGACATTACAAATAGATCTACTGTTTCTGTCTGTAATGGGACTTTATATTTGCCCCAGTGACAAAACAGGAGGCAACGGGCACAAAGTGAAACACAGGAGGTTATATCTGAACTTACAGAGAAGCTTTTTTTACTGTAAGGGTGATCGAGCACTTAGCACAGGTTGCCCAGACAGGTTGTGCAGTATCCATCCTTGGAGATATTTAAAGGCTGGCTAGACATGGTCCTAGGTACCTGGCTGTAGGTGGACCTGCTTGAGCAGGGGGGTTGGCCCAGATGACCTCCACAGATACCTTCCAACCTCAACCATGCTGCAATTCTGTGACAGATTGTCAAAGAAACAAAAAGGACACAGAGAGAAATAGAAGATCTGTCAGAAAGAGGCTTAGAAATCTCAGTCAAAAATTATTCAAGAGGTGGCTTGATTAGATTATTCTATCCTCATGAAGAAGAAAGGAAATATTTTTAAGACCTTAGCTGGTGCAATAAGAATCAATTGCCAGCAGCTGGAATCAGCAAATTCCATGGCTAATTCTCTCTGTGTGTGAGAATTATTACTAAGTATTGAAGCAGGCCAGGAGGAAAGGTGCTGAGGCATTCCTGAGAACTTTCAATTCAAAAGTAGATGCCTTCCTGTCATTTGAGTATTAGGAAAGCATAGATATCAAAGAATGTGCTCAGCACTCAGATAACTTGAAGAAATGTGGGCTCTCCAGGAGTCTGATAAGTCTAGAGGATCTAAAGCTCCATTCTGTGAACCTGTAGCAACATGGTGTCTTTCTGTAGTAGAAGACAGAGTTAACTAGACACTGAAAGGCATGAGATGGACATAATGAGCAGTAAAATCGTTTGATGAAATTGGAACAGAAACTAAAGATCACAACTAAAGGTCACTTTTTTTAATTGCTGTTGTACCTACTGTTCTCACCCTTTGCATGGACGAAGAGGTCCAGAAGCCAAGAGATCCAGGGTCTGCCTTTCATGTTCCTTCCCTGTTTCTGACAAGGTTCAGACCAAGGGTTTCAGAAGAGTCAGAAGCTAGTCTTTACAATCCCTTGGTTAGTCATCAAATAAGCACCGTTTTGCTACAGTGCAGAGGACAAAGCCCCTCCTTCCAAAATAACACAGACCGTCTGTGACAGCTGCATCTTGGACGTGACCAGAGCATTGTCTTGCTGAAGAGGTGGATTAGGAAGTGGCATTAGGGCAAACTTATTGTCATATCCAAAAGCTAAGGGAAACACTGTTTATCTTGTCGTATTCTTTTTCCTCTGTTGTCTGCGCTTTGGGGAAGAATTTTTATCTTTGTATGTCAACAAGACATGAATAGCTCAATTCTGATTCTACTTATATTGTCTAAATTAAAGAGTACAGGATGGAAAGTTGATAAGATCAGTGCTTTACACTAACTGGTTCACAGTATATATCATGATGCTACAAAGGACCTTTCAAAAATTCTGCGTTGTACCATTATAATCTTAATGTTACTGTGGGCTAAATTTTGAGGGTAAATCAATTAATTAAAAATAAATACGCATCTTCTCCCTCTATTTTTTCACACCCCAAATTTAGTAGGAACAATTTCCTTTCTGAAAAATCATTGCTTTTTCAAAGATCAACTAGAGCTATGGTAGCTACACAAGTTGGAAAGGAATGATGCCTTTGTTTTTCAGAGGTAAAAATATGTTTGGATCATTTTTTGGCCTTCCTTATTCAGAATGACTCACTTGGTGTGAGTACACAATATGGAAGATATACAGTTACCACTACTAAACAGCCAGAAATTCAGTAGAGCATGAGATGAACAGATTGATGGAGGGAAGAACTCATTAACTCTTCTTCTATGTTCTACTCATATCTGTTTACATTATATACCTACATGTGGATTATATACATATATATGTACACGTATTTTTCATGCCTGAAGAAACATGTTTTCTCTGGTGATTCCAACTCCTTCTAAGCACACTCAAGAATCTGTGCACAATAATGTACTTACCACTTGTCCATGAGGGAAAGGGTTTGATGGATCACAGAAATGCATATTTGACTTCAGAGAAAAGGTCTTTGAATTTTTTTTTTCCCTGAATATGGTGTATGAAAATCCTTCATAAATGATGTATAACATTTCTATGAATTGGGACCTAAAGTAACAATAGCTCTTGTCACAATATCTGAAATTGAAAAGCAATTATGAAAGTATGTCC